>NW_027515908.1:0-24839 GCF_048772815.1 Callospermophilus lateralis
AGAAAACAGAGTGAAACCTAAAAATAAAAACTGCTACTGTAAACGAACGCATCAACCTAGAAGAACAAAATTTGGTGAGTCAAGTGGGATTTGTGTACCGATCATTACCACAAAGTATCATCAAGATTGGGTAAAAAAATATTTGCTGGTATTTCGGAAACTCGTAATTTCTTGGAAGCTTGGCAACCCCTCTCAATGAAAGTGCTTTTCCACAGTCTCTGCTTAGGACTACATGAAGCGGAAACAAATCATAGAGACAAAAGTGAGAACTCCTTTATTTTGTCAAGTTTCAAGGAGCCACTACAAACCATGTTGGATTTAGAGTTCCAAATTCATCTATCTACATACGAGAGAACAGAGTGAAACCTAAGTATAAAAACTGCTACTGTAGACTAACGCTTCAACCTAGAAGAACAAAATTTTGTGAGCCAAGTGGGATTTGTGTACCGATCATCACCACCAAGTATCATCAAGATTGGGTGAAAAAATATATGCTGGTATTTCGGAAACTCGTTATTTCTTAGAAGCTTGGCAACCCCTCTCAATGAAAGTGCATTTCCACATTCAGTGCCTAGGGCTACTTGAAGAGGAAACAATCCATAGAGACAAAACTGAGAATTCCTTTATTTTGTCAAGTCAAAGAGCTAATACAAACCATGTTGGATTTAGTGTTCCAAACTCATCTATCTATATAGGAGAGAACAGAGTGAAACCTAAAAATAAAAACTGCTACTCTAAACGAACGCTTCAACATAGAAGAACAAAATTTGGTGAGCCAAGTGGGAATTGTGTACTGATCATTACTACCAAGTATCATCAAGATTGGGTGAAAAAATATTTGCTGGTATTTCAGAAAATCTTAATTTCTTGGAAGCTTTGCTACCCCTCTCAATGAAAGTGCTTTTCCACAGTCAGTGCCAAGGGCTACTTGAAGAGGAAACAATCCATAGAGACAAAACTAAGAACTCCTTTATTTTGTCAAGTTTCAAAGAGAAACTGCAAACCATGTTGGATTTAGAGTTCCAAATTCATCTATCTATATAGGAGAGAACAGACTAAAACCTAAATACAAAAACTGATACTGTAGACGAACGCTTCAACCTAGAAGAACAAAATTCGGTGAGCCAAGCTGGATTTGTGGACTTGTCATTACCACCACGTATCATCAAGATTGGGAGAAAAAATATTTGCTGTAATTTCGGAAACTCGTTATTTCTTAAAAGCTTTTCAACCCCTCTCAATGAAAGTGCTTTTCCACAGTCTGTGCCTAGGGCTACTTGAAGAGGAAACAAACCATAGAGAAAAAACTGAGAACTACTTTATTTTGTTAAGTTACAAAGAGCTACTACAAACCATGGTGGATTTAGAGTTCCAAATTCATCCATCTATATAGTAGAGAACAGAGTGAAACCTAAAAATAAAAACTGCTACTGTAAACGAACGCATCAACCTAGAAGAACAAAATTTGGTGAGTCAAGTGGGCTTTGTGTACAGATCATTACCACCAAGTATCATCAAGATTGGGTGAAAAAATATTTGCTGGTGTTTCGGAAACTCGTAATTTCTTGGAAGCTTGGCAACCCCTCTCAATGAAAGTGCTTTTCCACAGTCAGTGCCTAGGGCTACTTGAAGAGGAAACAATCCATAGAGACAAAATTAAGAACTCCTGTATTTTGTCAAGGTTCAAAGAGCTACTACAAACCATGTTGGATTTAGCGTTCCAAATTCATCTAACTGGTTAGGAGAGAACAGAGTGAAACGTGAATATAAAAACTGGTACTGTAGACGAACGCTTCTACCTAGAAGAACAAAATTTATTGAGCCAAGTGGGATTTGTGTACTTGTCATTACCACCACGTATCATCAACGTTGGGTGAAAAAATATTTGCTGGTATTTCGGAAACTCATAATTTCTTGGAAGCTTGGAAACCCCTTTCAATGAAAGTGCTTTTCCACAGTGTCTGCTTAGGGCTACATGAAGCGGAAAGAAATCATATAGACAAAACTGAAAACTCCTTTATTTTGTCAAGTTTCAAAGAGCTACTTCAAACCATGTTGGATTTAGAATTTCAAATTCATCTATCAATATAGGAGAGAACAGATTCAAACCTAAATATAAAAATTGCTACTGTAGACGATCGCTTCAACCTAGAAGAACAAAATTTGGTGAGCCAAGTTGGATTTGTGGACTTGTCATTACCACCACGTATCATCAAGATTGGGTGAAAAAATATTTGCTGGTATTTCGGAAATTCGTTATTTCTTAGAAGCTTCGCAACCCCTCTCAATGAAAGTGCTTTTCCACAGTCTATGCTTAGGGCTACATGAAGTGGAAACACATCATAGAGAGAAAACTGAGAACTCCTTTATTTTGTCATGTTTCAAAGAGCTAGTACAAACCATGTTGGATTTAGAGTTCCAAATTCATCTATCTATATAGCAGAGAACAGAGGGAAAACTAAAAATATATACTGCTACTGTAAACGAATGCTTCATCCTAGAAGAAAAAAATTTGGTGAGTCAAGTGGGATTTGTGTACCGATCATGACCACCATGTATCATCAAGATTGAGTGAAAAAATATTTTCTGATATTTCAGAAACTACTTATTTCTTAGAAGCTCGGCAACCCCTCTCGATGAAGGTACTTTTCCAGAGTCTGTGCCTAGGGCTACTTGAAGAGTAAAGAAACAATAGAGACAAAACTGAGAACTCCTTTATTTTGTCAAGTTTCAAAGAGCTACTACAAATCATGTTGGATTTAGAGTTCCAAATTCATCTAACTATATAGGAGAGAACATAGAGAAACCTAATTATAAAAACTGCTACTGTAGACGAACGCTTCAACCTAGAAGAACACAATTTATTGAGCCAAGTGGGAATTGTGTACTGATCATTACTGCCAAGTATCATCAAGATTGGGTGAAAAAATATTTGCTGGTATTTCGGAAACTCGTTCTTTCTTAGAAGCTTGGCCACCCCTCTCAATGAAAGTGCTTTTCCACAGTGTGCCCAGGGCTACGTGAAGAGGAAACAAACCATAGAGACAAAACTGAGAACTCCTTTCTTTTGTCAAGTTTCAAAGAGCTACTACAAACCATGTTGGATTTAGAGTTCCAAATTCATCTATCTATATAGGAGAGAACAGAGTGAAACCTAAAAATAAAAACTGCTACTGTAGACGAACGCTTCAACCTAGAAGAACACAATTTAGTGAGCCAAGTGGGAATTGTGTACTGATCATTACTGCCAAGTATCATCAAGATTGGGTGAAAAAATATTTGCTGGATTTAGGAAAATCGTAATTTCTTGGAAGCTTGGCTACCCCTCTCAATGAAAGTGCTTTTCCACAGTCAGTTCCAAGGGCTAATTGAAGAGGAAATAATCCATAGAGACAAAACTAAGAACTCCTTTATTTTGTCAAGTTTCAAAGAGAAACTGCAAACCATGTTGGATTTAGAGTTCCAAATTCATCTATCTATATAGGAGAGAACAGACTGAAACCTAAATACAAAAACTGATACTGTAGACGAACGCTTCAACCTAGAAGAACAAAATTCGGTGAGCCAAGCTGGATTTGTGGACTTGTCATTACCACCACGTATCATCAAGATTGGGTGAAAAAATATTTGCTGTAATTTCGGAAACTCGTTATTTCTTAAAAGCTTGGCAACCCCTCTCAATGAAAGTGCTTTTCCACAGTCTGTGCCTAGGGCTACTTTAAGAGGAAACAAACCATAGTGAAAAAACTGAGAACTACTTTATTTTGTTAAGTTACAAAGAGCTACTACAAACCATGGTGGATTTAGAGTTCCAAATTCATCCATCTATATAGTAGAGAACAGAGTGAAACCTAAAAATAAAAACTGCTACTGTAAACGAACGCATCAACCTAGAAGAACAAAATTTGGTGAGTCAAGTGGGCTTTGTGTACAGATCATTACCACCAAGTATCATCAAGATTTGGTGAAAAAATATTTGCTGGTGTTTCGGAAACTCGTAATTTCTTGGAAGCTTGGCAACCCCTCTCAATGAAAGTGCTTTTCCACAGTCAGTGCCTAGGGCTACTTGAAGAGGAAACAATCCATAGAGACAAAATTAAGAACTCCTGTATTTTGTCAAGGTTCAAAGAACTACTACAAACCATGTTGGATTTAGCGTTCCAAATTCATCTAACTGGTTAGGAGAGAACAGAGTGAAACGTGAATATAAAAACTGCTACTGTAGACGAACGCTTCTACCTAGAAGAACAAAATTTATTAAGCCAAGTGGGATTTGTGTACTTGTCATTACCACCACGTATCATCAAGATTGGGTGAAAAAATATTTGCTGGTATTTCGGAAACTCATAATTTCTTGGAAGCTTGGAAACCCCTTTCAATGTAAGTGCTTTTCCACAGTGTCTGCTTAGGGCTACATGAAGCGGAAAGAAATCATATAGACAAAACTGAAAACTCCTTTATTTTGTCAAGTTTCAAAGAGCTACTTCAAACCATGTTGGATTTAGAATTTCAAATTCATCTATCAATATAGGAGAGAACAGATTCAAACCTAAATATAAAAATTGCTACTGTAGACGATCGCTTCAACCTAGAAGAACAAAATTTGGTGAGCCAAGTTGGATTTGTGGACTTGTCATTACCACCACGTATCATCAAGATTGGGTGAAAAAATATTTGCTGGTATTTCGGAAATTCGTTATTTCTTAGAAGCTTCGCAACCCCTCTCAATGAAAGTGCTTTTCCACAGTCTGTGCCTAGGGCTACTAGAAGAGGAAGCAAACCATAGAGACAAAACTGAGAACTTCTTTATTTTGTCAAGTTTCAAAGAGCTACTACAAACCATGTTGGATTTAGAGTTCCAAATTCATCTATCAAATTAGGAGAGAACAGAGTGCAACCTAAAAATGAAAACTGCTACTGTAAACGAACGCTTCAACCTAGAAGAACAAAATTTGGTGAGCCAAGTGGGATTTGTGGAATTGTCATTACCACCACGTATCATCAAGATTGGGTGAAAATATATTTGCTGGTATTTCGGAAACTCGTATTTTCTTGGAGGCTTGGCAACCCCTCTCAATGAAAGTGCTTTTCCAACCGTCTGTGCCTAGGGCTACTTGAAGAGGAAACAAACCATAGAGACAAAACTGAGAACTCCTATATTTTGTCAACTTTCAAAGAGCTACAATAAACCATGTTGAATTTAGAGTTCCAAATTCATCTATCTATATAGGAGAGAACAGAGGGAAATCTAAAAATATAAACTGCTACTGTAAACGAACGCTTCATCATTGAAGAACAAAATTTGGTGAGTCAAGTGGGATTTGTGTACCGATCATGACCACCAACTATCATCAAGATTTGGTGAAAAAATATTTGCTGATATTTCGGAAACTCGTTATTTTTAGAGGCTTGGCAACCCCTCTTATTGAAAGTGCTTTACCACAATCTGTGACTAGGGCTACTTGAAGAGGAAACAAACCATAGAGACAAAACTGAGAACTCCTTTATTTTGTCAAGTCTCAAAGAGCTACTACGAACCATGTTGGATTTAGAGTTCCAAATTCATCTATCTATATAGGAGAGAACAGAGGGAAAACTAAAAATATAAACTGCTACTGTAAACGAACTCTTCAACCTAGAAGAACAAAATTTGGTGAGCCAATTGGGATTTATGTACTGATCATTACCACCACATATCATCAACATTGGGTGAAAAAAATATTTGCTGCTATTTCGGAAACTCGTATTTTCTTGGAAGCTTGGCAACCCCCATCAATTATAGTGCTCTTCCACAGTCTCTGCTTAGGGATACATGGAGCGGAAACAAATCATTGAGACAAAACTGTAAACTCCATAATTTGGTCACGTTTCAAAGAGCCACTACAAACCATGTTCGATTTAGAGTTCCAAATTCATCTTTCTATATAGGAGAGAACAGAGTGAGACCTAATTATAAAAACTGCTACTGTAGTCGAACGCTTCAACCTAGAAGAACAAAATTTGGTGAGCCAAGTGGGATTTGTGTACTTGTCATTACCACCACGTATCATCAACATTGGGTGAAAAAATATTTGCTGGTATTTCGGAAACTTGTAATTTCTTGGGAAGCTTGGCAACCCCTCTCAATGAAAGTGCTTTTCCACAGTCTCTGCTTAGGGCTACACTGAAGCGGAAACAAATCATAGAGACAAATCTGAGAACTCCTTTATTTTGTCAAGTTTCAAAGAGCTACTACAAACCATGTTGGATTTAGAGTTCCAAATTCATCTATCGATATAGGAGAGAACAGAGTGAAACCTAAAAATAAAAACTGCTACTGTAAACGAACGCATCAACCTAGAAGAACAAAATTTGGTGAGTCAAGTGGGATTTGTGTACCGATCATTACCACAAAGTATCATCAAGATTGGGTAAAAAAATATTTGCTGGTATTTCGGAAACTCGTAATTTCTTGGAAGCTTGGCAACCCCTCTCAATGAAAGTGCTTTTCCACAGTCTCTGCTTAGGGCTACATGAAGCGGAAACAAATCATAGAGACAAAAGTGAGAACTCCTTTATTTTGTCAAGTTTCAAGGAGCCACTACAAACCATGTTGGATTTAGAGTTCCAAATTCATCTATCTACATACGAGAGAACAGAGTGAAACCTAAGTATAAAAACTGCTACTGTAGACTAACGCTTCAACCTAGAAGAACAAAATTTTGTGAGCCAAGTGGGATTTGTGTACCGATCATCACCACCAAGTATCATCAAGATTGGGTGAAAAAATATATGCTGGTATTTCGGAAACTCGTTATTTCTTAGAAGCTTGGCAACCCCTCTCAATGAAAGTGCATTTCCACATTCAGTGCCTAGGGCTACTTGAAGAGGAAACAATCCATAGAGACAAAACTGAGAATTCCTTTATTTTGTCAAGTCAAAGAGCTAATACAAACCATGTTGGATTTAGTGTTCCAAACTCATCTATCTATATAGGAGAGAACAGAGTGAAACCTAAAAATAAAAACTGCTACTCTAAACGAACGCTTCAACATAGAAGAACAAAATTTGGTGAGCCAAGTGGGAATTGTGTACTGATCATTACTACCAAGTATCATCAAGATTGGGTGAAAAAATATTTGCTGGTATTTCAGAAAATCTTAATTTCTTGGAAGCTTTGCTACCCCTCTCAATGAAAGTGCTTTTCCACAGTCAGTGCCAAGGGCTACTTGAAGAGGAAACAATCCATAGAGACAAAACTAAGAACTCCTTTATTTTGTCAAGTTTCAAAGAGAAACTGCAAACCATGTTGGATTTAGAGTTCCAAATTCATCTATCTATATAGGAGAGAACAGACTAAAACCTAAATACAAAAACTGATACTGTAGACGAACGCTTCAACCTAGAAGAACAAAATTCGGTGAGCCAAGCTGGATTTGTGGACTTGTCATTACCACCACGTATCATCAAGATTGGGCGAAAAAATATTTGCTGTAATTTCGGAAACTCGTTATTTCTTAAAAGCTTTTCAACCCCTCTCAATGAAAGTGCTTTTCCACAGTCTGTGCCTAGGGCTACTTGAAGAGGAAACAAACCATAGAGAAAAAACTGAGAACTACTTTATTTTGTTAAGTTACAAAGAGCTACTACAAACCATGGTGGATTTAGAGTTCCAAATTCATCCATCTATATAGTAGAGAACAGAGTGAAACCTAAAAATAAAAACTGCTACTGTAAACGAACGCATCAACCTAGAAGAACAAAATTTGGTGAGTCAAGTGGGCTTTGTGTACAGATCATTACCACCAAGTATCATCAAGATTGGGTGAAAAAATATTTGCTGGTGTTTCGGAAACTCGTAATTTCTTGGAAGCTTGGCAACCCCTCTCAATGAAAGTGCTTTTCCACAGTCAGTGCCTAGGGCTACTTGAAGAGGAAACAATCCATAGAGACAAAATTAAGAACTCCTGTATTTTGTCAAGGTTCAAAGAGCTACTACAAACCATGTTGGATTTAGCGTTCCAAATTCATCTAACTGGTTAGGAGAGAACAGAGTGAAACGTGAATATAAAAACTGGTACTGTAGACGAACGCTTCTACCTAGAAGAACAAAATTTATTGAGCCAAGTGGGATTTGTGTACTTGTCATTACCACCACGTATCATCAACGTTGGGTGAAAAAATATTTGCTGGTATTTCGGAAACTCATAATTTCTTGGAAGCTTGGAAACCCCTTTCAATGAAAGTGCTTTTCCACAGTGTCTGCTTAGGGCTACATGAAGCGGAAAGAAATCATATAGACAAAACTGAAAACTCCTTTATTTTGTCAAGTTTCAAAGAGCTACTTCAAACCATGTTGGATTTAGAATTTCGAATTCATCTATCAATATAGGAGAGAACAGATTCAAACCTAAATATAAAAATTGCTACTGTAGACGATCGCTTCAACCTAGAAGAACAAAATTTGGTGAGCCAAGTTGGATTTGTGGACTTGTCATTACCACCACGTATCATCAAGATTGGGTGAAAAAATATTTGCTGGTATTTCGGAAATTCGTTATTTCTTAGAAGCTTCGCAACCCCTCTCAATGAAAGTGCTTTTCCACAGTCTGTGCCTAGGGCTACTTGAAGAGGAAACAAACCATAGAGACAAAACTGAGAACTTCTTTATTTTGTCAAGTTTCAAAGAGCTACTACAAACCATGTTGGATTTAGAGTTCCAAATTCATCTATCAAATTAGGAGAGAACAGAGTGCAACCTAAAAATGAAAACTGCTACTGTAAACGAACGCTTCAACCTAGAAGAACCAAATTTGGTGAGCCAAGTGGGATTTGTGGAATTGTCATGACCACCACGTATCATCAAGATTGGGTGAAAATATATTTGCTGGTATTTCGGAAACTCGTATTTTCTTGGAGGCTTGGCAACCCCTCTCAATGAAAGTGCTTTTCCACCGTCTGTGCCTAGGGCTACTTGAAGAGGAAAAAAACCATTGAGACAAAACTGAGAACTCCTATATTTTGTCAACTTTCAAAGAGCTACAATAAACCATGTTGAATTTAGAGTTCCAAATTCATCTATCTATATAGGAGAGAACAGAGGGAAATCTAAAAATATAAACTGCTACTGTAAACGAACGCTTCATCATTGAAGAACAAAATTTGGTGAGTCAAGTGGGATTTGTGTACCGATCATGACCACCAACTATCATCAAGATTCGGTGAAAAAATATTTGCTGATGTTTCGGAAACTCGTTATTTTTAGAGGCTTGGCAACCCCTCTTATTGAAAGTGCTTTACCACAGTCTGTGACTAGGGCTACTTGAAGAGGAAACAAACCATAGAGACAAAACTGAGAACTCCTTTATTTTGTCAAGTCTCAAAGAGCTACTACGAACCATGTTGGATTTAGAGTTCCAAATTCATCTATCTATATAGGAGAAAACAGAGGGAAAACTAAAAATATAAACTGCTACTGTAAACGAACTCTTCAACCTAGAAGAACAAAATTTGGTGAGCCAAGTGGGATTTGTGTACTGATCATTACCACCACATATCATCAACATTGGGTGAAAAAATATTTGCTGCTATTTCGGAAACTCGTATTTTCTTGGAAGCTTGGCAACCCCCTCAATGATAGTGCTCTTCCACAGTCTCTGCTTAGGGATACATGGAGCGGAAACAAATCATTGAGACAAAACTGAAAACTCCATAATTTGGTCACGTTTCAAAGAGCCACTACAAACCATGTTCGATTTAGAGTTCCAAATTCATCTATCTATATAGGAGAGAACAGAGGGAAAACTAAAAATATAAACTGCTACTGTAAACGAACTCTTCAACCTAGAAGAACAAAATTTGGTGAGCCAATTGGGATTTATGTACTGATCATTACCACCACATATCATCAACATTGGGTGAAAAAAATATTTGCTGCTATTTCGGAAACTCGTATTTTCTTGGAAGCTTGGCAACCCCCATCAATTATAGTGCTCTTCCACAGTCTCTGCTTAGGGATACATGGAGCGGAAACAAATCATTGAGACAAAACTGTAAACTCCATAATTTGGTCACGTTTCAAAGAGCCACTACAAACCATGTTCGATTTAGAGTTCCAAATTCATCTTTCTATATAGGAGAGAACAGAGTGAGACCTAATTATAAAAACTGCTACTGTAGTCGAACGCTTCAACCTAGAAGAACAAAATTTGGTGAGCCAAGTGGGATTTGTGTACTTGTCATTACCACCACGTATCATCAACATTGGGTGAAAAAATATTTGCTGGTATTTCGGAAACTTGTAATTTCTTGGGAAGCTTGGCAACCCCTCTCAATGAAAGTGCTTTTCCACAGTCTCTGCTTAGGGCTACACTGAAGCGGAAACAAATCATAGAGACAAATCTGAGAACTCCTTTATTTTGTCAAGTTTCAAAGAGCTACTACAAACCATGTTGGATTTAGAGTTCCAAATTCATCTATCGATATAGGAGAGAACAGAGTGAAACCTAAAAATAAAAACTGCTACTGTAAACGAACGCATCAACCTAGAAGAACAAAATTTGGTGAGTCAAGTGGGATTTGTGTACCGATCATTACCACAAAGTATCATCAAGATTGGGTAAAAAAATATTTGCTGGTATTTCGGAAACTCGTAATTTCTTGGAAGCTTGGCAACCCCTCTCAATGAAAGTGCTTTTCCACAGTCTCTGCTTAGGGCTACATGAAGCGGAAACAAATCATAGAGACAAAAGTGAGAACTCCTTTATTTTGTCAAGTTTCAAGGAGCCACTAAAAACCATGTTGGATTTAGAGTTCCAAATTCATCTATCTACATACGAGAGAACAGAGTGAAACCTAAGTATAAAAACTGCTACTGTAGACTAACGCTTCAACCTAGAAGAACAAAATTTTGTGAGCCAAGTGGGATTTGTGTACCGATCATCACCACCAAGTATCATCAAGATTGGGTGAAAAAATATATGCTGGTATTTCGGAAACTCGTTATTTCTTAGAAGCTTGGCAACCCCTCTCAATGAAAGTGCATTTCCACATTCAGTGCCTAGGGCTACTTGAAGAGGAAACAATCCATAGAGACAAAACTGAGAATTCCTTTATTTTGTCAAGTCAAAGAGCTAATACAAACCATGTTGGATTTAGTGTTCCAAACTCATCTATCTATATAGGAGAGAACAGAGTGAAACCTAAAAATAAAAACTGCTACTCTAAACGAACGCTTCAACATAGAAGAACAAAATTTGGTGAGCCAAGTGGGAATTGTGTACTGATCATTACTACCAAGTATCATCAAGATTGGGTGAAAAAATATTTGCTGGTATTTCGGAAACTCGTTCTTTCTTCGAAGCTTGGCAACCCCTCTCAATGAAAGTGCTTTTCCACAGTCAGTGCCAAGGGCTACTTGAAGAGGAAACAATCCATAGAGACAAAACTAAGAACTCCTTTATTTTGTCAAGTTTCAAAGAGAAACTGCAAACCATGTTGGATTTAGAGTTCCAAATTCATCTATCTATATAGGAGAGAACAGACTAAAACCTAAATACAAAAACTGATACTGTAGACGAACGCTTCAACCTAGAAGAACAAAATTCGGTGAGCCAAGCTGGATTTGTGGACTTGTCATTACCACCACGTATCATCAAGATTGGGCGAAAAAATATTTGCTGTAATTTCGGAAACTCGTTATTTCTTAAAAGCTTTTCAACCCCTCTCAATGAAAGTGCTTTTCCACAGTCTGTGCCTAGGGCTACTTGAAGAGGAAACAAACCATAGAGAAAAAACTGAGAACTACTTTATTTTGTTAAGTTACAAAGAGCTACTACAAACCATGGTGGATTTAGAGTTCCAAATTCATCCATCTATATAGTAGAGAACAGAGTGAAACCTAAAAATAAAAACTGCTACTGTAAACGAACGCATCAACCTAGAAGAACAAAATTTGGTGAGTCAAGTGGGCTTTGTGTACAGATCATTACCACCAAGTATCATCAAGATTGGGTGAAAAAATATTTGCTGGTGTTTCGGAAACTCGTAATTTCTTGGAAGCTTGGCAACCCCTCTCAATGAAAGTGCTTTTCCACAGTCAGTGCCTAGGGCTACTTGAAGAGGAAACAATCCATAGAGACAAAATTAAGAACTCCTGTATTTTGTCAAGGTTCAAAGAGCTACTACAAACCATGTTGGATTTAGCGTTCCAAATTCATCTAACTGGTTAGGAGAGAACAGAGTGAAACGTGAATATAAAAACTGGTACTGTAGACGAACGCTTCTACCTAGAAGAACAAAATTTATTGAGCCAAGTGGGATTTGTGTACTTGTCATTACCACCACGTATCATCAACGTTGGGTGAAAAAATATTTGCTGGTATTTCGGAAACTCATAATTTCTTGGAAGCTTGGAAACCCCTTTCAATGAAAGTGCTTTTCCACAGTGTCTGCTTAGGGCTACATGAAGCGGAAAGAAATCATATAGACAAAACTGAAAACTCCTTTATTTTGTCAAGTTTCAAAGAGCTACTTCAAACCATGTTGGATTTAGAATTTCGAATTCATCTATCAATATAGGAGAGAACAGATTCAAACCTAAATATAAAAATTGCTACTGTAGACGATCGCTTCAACCTAGAAGAACAAAATTTGGTGAGCCAAGTTGGATTTGTGGACTTGTCATTACCACCACGTATCATCAAGATTGGGTGAAAAAATATTTGCTGGTATTTCGGAAATTCGTTATTTCTTAGAAGCTTCGCAACCCCTCTCAATGAAAGTGCTTTTCCACAGTCTGTGCCTAGGGCTACTTGAAGAGGAAACAAACCATAGAGACAAAACTGAGAACTTCTTTATTTTGTCAAGTTTCAAAGAGCTACTACAAACCATGTTGGATTTAGAGTTCCAAATTCATCTATCAAATTAGGAGAGAACAGAGTGCAACCTAAAAATGAAAACTGCTACTGTAAACGAACGCTTCAACCTAGAAGAACCAAATTTGGTGAGCCAAGTGGGATTTGTGGAATTGTCATGACCACCACGTATCATCAAGATTGGGTGAAAATATATTTGCTGGTATTTCGGAAACTCGTATTTTCTTGGAGGCTTGGCAACCCCTCTCAATGAAAGTGCTTTTCCACCGTCTGTGCCTAGGGCTACTTGAAGAGGAAAAAAACCATTGAGACAAAACTGAGAACTCCTATATTTTGTCAACTTTCAAAGAGCTACAATAAACCATGTTGAATTTAGAGTTCCAAATTCATCTATCTATATAGGAGAGAACAGAGGGAAATCTAAAAATATAAACTGCTACTGTAAACGAACGCTTCATCATTGAAGAACAAAATTTGGTGAGTCAAGTGGGATTTGTGTACCGATCATGACCACCAACTATCATCAAGATTCGGTGAAAAAATATTTGCTGATGTTTCGGAAACTCGTTATTTTTAGAGGCTTGGCAACCCCTCTTATTGAAAGTGCTTTACCACAGTCTGTGACTAGGGCTACTTGAAGAGGAAACAAACCATAGAGACAAAACTGAGAACTCCTTTATTTTGTCAAGTCTCAAAGAGCTACTACGAACCATGTTGGATTTAGAGTTCCAAATTCATCTATCTATATAGGAGAAAACAGAGGGAAAACTAAAAATATAAACTGCTACTGTAAACGAACTCTTCAACCTAGAAGAACAAAATTTGGTGAGCCAAGTGGGATTTGTGTACTGATCATTACCACCACATATCATCAACATTGGGTGAAAAAATATTTGCTGCTATTTCGGAAACTCGTATTTTCTTGGAAGCTTGGCAACCCCCTCAATGATAGTGCTCTTCCACAGTCTCTGCTTAGGGATACATGGAGCGGAAACAAATCATTGAGACAAAACTGAAAACTCCATAATTTGGTCACGTTTCAAAGAGCCACTACAAACCATGTTCGATTTAGAGTTCCAAATTCATCTATCTATATAGGAGAGAACAGAGGGAAAACTAAAAATATAAACTGCTACTGTAAACGAACTCTTCAACCTAGAAGAACAAAATTTGGTGAGCCAATTGGGATTTATGTACTGATCATTACCACCACATATCATCAACATTGGGTGAAAAAAATATTTGCTGCTATTTCGGAAACTCGTATTTTCTTGGAAGCTTGGCAACCCCCATCAATTATAGTGCTCTTCCACAGTCTCTGCTTAGGGATACATGGAGCGGAAACAAATCATTGAGACAAAACAGTAAACTCCATAATTTGGTCACGTTTCAAAGAGCCACTACAAACCATGTTCGATTTAGAGTTCCAAATTCATCTTTCTATATAGGAGAAAACAGAGTGAAACCTAATTATAAAAACTGCTACTGTAGTCGAACGCTTCAACCTAGAAGAACAAAATTTGGTGAGCCAAGTGGGATTTGTGTACTTGTCATTACCACCACGTATCATCAACATTGGGTGAAAAAATATTTGCTGGTATTTCGGAAACTTGTAATTTCTTGGGAAGCTTGGCAACCCCTCTCAATGAAAGTGCTTTTCCACAGTCTCTGCTTAGGGCTACACTGAAGCGGAAACAAATCATAGAGACAAATCTGAGAACTCCTTTATTTTGTCAAGTTTCAAAGAGCTACTACAAACCATGTTGGATTTAGAGTTCCAAATTCATCTATCGATATAGGAGAGAACAGAGTGAAACCTAAAAATAAAAACTGCTACTGTAAACGAACGCATCAACCTAGAAGAACAAAATTTGGTGAGTCAAGTGGGATTTGTGTACCGATCATTACCACAAAGTATCATCAAGATTGGGTAAAAAAATATTTGCTGGTATTTCGGAAACTCGTAATTTCTTGGAAGCTTGGCAACCCCTCTCAATGAAAGTGCTTTTCCACAGTCTCTGCTTAGGGCTACATGAAGCGGAAACAAATCATAGAGACAAAAGTGAGAACTCCTTTATTTTGTCAAGTTTCAAGGAGCCACTACAAACCATGTTGGATTTAGAGTTCCAAATTCATCTTTCTACATACGAGAGAACAGAGTGAAACCTAAGTATAAAAACTGCTACTGTAGACTAACGCTTCAACCTAGAAGAACAAAATTTTGTGAGCCAAGTGGGATTTGTGTACCGATCATCACCACCAAGTATCATCAAGATTGGGTGAAAAAATATATGCTGGTATTTCGGAAACTCGTTATTTCTTAGAAGCTTGGCAACCCCTCTCAATGAAAGTGCATTTCCACATTCAGTGCCTAGGGCTACTTGAAGAGGAAACAATCCATAGAGACAAAACTGAGAATTCCTTTATTTTGTCAAGTCAAAGAGCTAATACAAACCATGTTGGATTTAGTGTTCCAAACTCATCTATCTATATAGGAGAGAACAGAGTGAAACCTAAAAATAAAAACTGCTACTCTAAACGAACGCTTCAACATAGAAGAACAAAATTTGGTGAGCCAAGTGGGAATTGTGTACTGATCATTACTACCAAGTATCATCAAGATTGGGTGAAAAAATATTTGCTGGTATTTCGGAAACTCGTTCTTTCTTCGAAGCTTGGCAACCCCTCTCAATGAAAGTGCTTTTCCACAGTCAGTGCCAAGGGCTACTTGAAGAGGAAACAATCCATAGAGACAAAACTAAGAACTCCTTTATTTTGTCAAGTTTCAAAGAGAAACTGCAAACCATGTTGGATTTAGAGTTCCAAATTCATCTATCTATATAGGAGAGAACAGACTAAAACCTAAATACAAAAACTGATACTGTAGACGAACGCTTCAACCTAGAAGAACAAAATTCGGTGAGCCAAGCTGGATTTGTGGACTTGTCATTACCACCACGTATCATCAAGATTGGGTGAAAAAATATTTGCTGTAATTTCGGAAACTCGTTATTTCTTAAAAGCTTTTCAACCCCTCTCAATGAAAGTGCTTTTCCACAGTCTGTGCCTAGGGCTACTTTAAGAGGAAACAAACCATAGAGAAAAAACTGAGAACTACTTTATTTTGTTAAGTTACAAAGAGCTACTACAAACCATGGTGGATTTAGAGTTCCAAATTCATCCATCTATATAGTAGAGAACAGAGTGAAACCTAAAAATAAAAACTGCTACTGTAAACGAACGCATCAACCTAGAAGAACAAAATTTGGTGAGTCAAGTGGGCTTTGTGTACAGATCATTACCACCAAGTATCATCAAGATTGGGTGAAAAAATATTTGCTGGTGTTTCGGAAACTCGTAATTTCTTGGAAGCTTGGCAACCCCTCTCAATGAAAGTGCTTTTCCACAGTCAGTGCCTAGGGCTACTTGAAGAGGAAACAATCCATAGAGACAAAATTAAGAACTCCTGTATTTTGTCAAGGTTCAAAGAGCTACTACAAACCATGTTGGATTTAGCGTTCCAAATTCATCTAACTGGTTAGGAGAGAACAGAGTGAAACGTGAATATAAAAACTGGTACTGTAGACGAACGCTTCTACCTAGAAGAACAAAATTTATTGAGCCAAGTGGGATTTGTGTACTTGTCATTACCACCACGTATCATCAACGTTGGGTGAAAAAATATTTGCTGGTATTTCGGAAACTCATAATTTCTTGGAAGCTTGGAAACCCCTTTCAATGAAAGTGCTTTTCCACAGTGTCTGCTTAGGGCTACATGAAGCGGAAAGAAATCATATAGACAAAACTGAAAACTCCTTTATTTTGTCAAGTTTCAAAGAGCTACTTCAAACCATGTTGGATTTAGAATTTCAAATTCATCTATCAATATAGGAGAGAACAGATTCAAACCTAAATATAAAAATTGCTACTGTAGACGATCGCTTCAACCTAGAAGAACAAAATTTGGTGAGCCAAGTTGGATTTGTGGACTTGTCATTACCACCACGTATCATCAAGATTGGGTGAAAAAATATTTGCTGGTATTTCGGAAATTCGTTATTTCTTAGAAGCTTCGCAACCCCTCTCAATGAAAGTGCTTTTCCACAGTCTGTGCCTAGGGCTACTTGAAGAGGAAACAAACCATAGAGACAAAACTGAGAACTTCTTTATTTTGTCAAGTTTCAAAGAGCTACTACAAACCATGTTGGATTTAGAGTTCCAAATTCATCTATCAAATTAGGAGAGAACAGAGTGCAAACTAAAAATGAAAACTGCTACTGTAAACGAACGCTTCAACCTAGAAGAACAAAATTTGGTGAGCCAAGTGGGATTTGTGGAATTGTCATGACCACCACGTATCATCAAGATTGGGTGAAAATATATTTGCTGGTATTTCGGAAACTCGTATTTTCTTGGAGGCTTGGCAACCCCTCTCAATGAAAGTGCTTTTCCACCGTCTGTGCCTAGGGCTACTTGAAGAGGAAAAAAACCATTGAGACAAAACTGAGAACTCCTATATTTTGTCAACTTTCAAAGAGCTACAATAAACCATGTTGAATTTAGAGTTCCAAATTCATCTATCTATATAGGAGAGAACAGAGGGAAATCTAAAAATATAAACTGCTACTGTAAACGAACGCTTCATCATTGAAGAACAAAATTTGGTGAGTCAAGTGGGATTTGTGTACCGATCATGACCACCAACTATCATCAAGATTCGGTGAAAAAATATTTGCTGATATTTCGGAAACTCGTTATTTTTAGAGGCTTGGCAACCCCTCTTATTGAAAGTGCTTTACCACAGTCTGTGACTAGGGCTACTTGAAGAGGAAACAAACCATAGAGACAAAACTGAGAACTCCTTTATTTTGTCAAGTCTCAAAGAGCTACTACGAACCATGTTGGATTTAGAGTTCCAAATTCATCTATCTATATAGGAGAAAACAGAGGGAAAACTAAAAATATAAACTGCTACTGTAAACGAACTCTTCAACCTAGAAGAACAAAATTTGGTGAGCCAAGTGGGATTTGTGTACTGATCATTACCACCACATATCATCAACATTGGGTGAAAAAATATTTGCTGCTATTTCGGAAACTCGTATTTTCTTGGAAGCTTGGCAACCCCCTCAATGATAGTGCTCTTCCACTGTCTCTGCTTAGGGATACATGGAGCGGAAACAAATCATTGAGACAAAACTGAAAACTCCATAATTTGGTCACGTTTCAAAGAGCCACTACAAACCATGTTCGATTTAGAGTTCCAAATTCATCTGTCTATATAGGAGAGAACAGAGTGAAACCTAATTATAAAAACTGCTACTGTAAACGAACGCATCAACCTAGAAGAACAAAATTTGGTTAGTCAAGTGGGATTTGTGTACCGATCATTACCACAAAGTATCATCAAGATTGGGTAAAAAAATATTTGCTGGTATTTCGGAAACTCGTAATTTCTTGGAAGCTTGGCAACCCCTCTCAATGAAAGTGCTTTTCCATAGTCTCTGCTTACGGCTACATGAAGCGGAAACAAATCATAGAGACAAAAGTGAGAACTCCTTTATTTTGTCAAGTTTCAAAGAGCTACTACAAACCATGTTGGATTTAGAGTTCCAAATTCATCTATCTGTATAGGAGAGAACAGATTGAAACCTAAAAATAAAAACTGTTACTGTAAACGAACGCTTCACCTAGAAGAAGAAAACTTGGAAAGCCAAGTGGGATTTGTGTACTGATCATTACCACCAAGTATCATCAAGATTAGGTGAAAAAATATTTGCTGGTATTTCGGAAACTTGTTATTTCTTAGAAGCTTGGCAACCCCTCTCAATGAAAGTGCTGTTCCACAGTCTGGGCCTAGGACTACTTCAAGAGGAAACAAAACATAGAGACAAAACAGAGAACTACTTTATTTTGTCATGTTTCAAAGAGCTACTGCAAACCATGTTGGATTTAGAGTTGCAAATTCATCTATCTATATAAGAGAGAACAGAGGGAAACCTAAATATAAAAACTGCTCCAGTAGACGAACGCTTCAACCGAGAAGAACAAAATTTGGTGAGCCAAGTGGGATTTCTGTACTTGTCCTTACCACCAAGTATCATCAAGATTGGGTGAAAAAATATTTGCTGGTATTTCGGAAACTCGTTATTTCTTAGAAGCTAGGCAACCCCTCTCAATGAAAGTGCTTTTCCACAGTCTGTGCCAGAGCTACTTGAAGAGGAAACAATCCATAGAGACAAAACTTAGAACTCCTTTATGTTCTCAAGTTTCAAAGAGCTACTACAAACCATGTTGGATTTTGAATTCCAAATACATCTATCTATATAGGAAAGAACAGAGTGAAACCTAATATTAAAAACTGCTACTGAAAACGAACGCTTCAACCTAGAAGAACAAAATTTGGTGAGCCAAGTGGGATTTGTGTACTTGTCATTACCACCACGTATCATCAAGTTTGGGTGAAGAAATATTTGCTGCTATTTCGGAAACTCGTATTTTCTTGGAAGCTTGGCAACCCCCATCAAAGAAAGTGCTCTTCCACAATCTCTGCTTAGAGCTACTTGAAGCGGAAACAAATCATTGAGACAAAACTGAAAACTCCTTTATTTTGTCAAGTTTCAAGAAGCCACTAGAAACCATGTTGGATTTAGAGTTCCAAATTCATCTTTCTAATACGAGAGAACAGAGTAAAACCTAAGTATAAAAACTGCTACTGTAGACGAACGCTTCAACCTAGAAGAACAAAATTTTGTGAGCCAAGTGGGATTTGTGTACCGATCATCACCACCAAGTATCATCAAGATTGGGTGAAAAAATATATGCTGGTATTTCGGAAACTCGTTATTTCTTAGAAGCTTTGCAACCCCTCTCAATGAAAGTGCATTTCCACATTCAGTGCCTAGGGCTACTTGAAGAGGAAACAATCCATAGAGACAAAACTGAGAATTCCTTTATTTTGTCAAGTCAAAGAGCTAATACAAACCATGTTGGATTTAGTGTTCCAAATTCATCTATCTATATAGGAGAGAACAGAGTGAAACCTAAAAATAAAAACTGCTACTCTAAACGAACGCTTCATCATTGAAGAACAAAATTGGTGAGTCAAGTGGGATTTGTGTAACGATCATGACCACCAAGTATCATCAAGATTGAGTGAAAAAATATTTTCTGATATTTCATAAACTACTTATTTCTTAGAAGCTCGGCAACCCCTCTCGATGAAAGTACTTTTCCAGAGTCTGTGCCTAGGGCTACTTGAAGAATAAAGAAAAAATAGAGACAAAACTGAGAACTCCTTTATTTTGTCAAGTTTCAAAGAGCTACTACAAATCATGTTGGATTTAGAGTTCCAAATTCATCTAACTATATAGGAGAGAACATAGAGAAACCTAATTATAAAAACTGCTACTGTAGACGAACGCTTCAACCTAGAAGAACACAATTTAGTGAGCCAAGTGGGAATTGTGTACTGATCATTACTACCAAGTATCATCAAGATTGGGTGAAAAAATATTTGCTGGTATTTCGGAAACTCGTTCTTTCTTAGAAGCTTGGCCACCCCTCTCAATGAAAGTGCTTTTCCACAGTGTGCCCAGTGCTACGTGAAGAGGAAACAAACCATAGAGACAAAACTGAGAACTCCTTTCTTTTGTCAAGTTTCAAAGAGCTACTACAAATCATGTTGGATTTAGAGTTCCAAATTCATCTATCTATATAGGAGAGAACAGAGTGAAACCTAAAAATAAAAACTGCTACTGTAAACGAACGCTTCAACCTAGAAGAAGAAAATTTGGTGAGCCAAGTGGGATTTGTGGACTTGTCATTACCACCACGTATTATCAACATTGGGTGAAAAAATATTTGCTGGTATTTCGGAAACTCGTAATTTCTTGGAAGCTTGGCAACCCATTTCAATGAAAATGCTTTTCCACAGTCTTTGCTTAGGGCTACATGAAGCGGAAACAAATCATAGAGACAAAACTGAGAACTCCTTTATTTTGTCAAGTTTCAAAGAGCTACTACAAACCATGTTGGATTTAGAGTTCCAAATTCAGCTATCTATATAGGAGAGAACAGAGTGAAATCGAAAAATAGAAACTGCTACTGTAAACGAACGCTTCAACCTATGAGAACAAAATTTAGTGAGCCAAGTGGCATTTCTGTACTTGTCATTACCACCACGTATCATCAACATTGGGTGAAAAAATATTTGCTGGTATTTCGGAAACTCGTAATTTATTGAAAGCTTGGCAACCCCTTTCAATGAAAGTGGTTTTCCACAGTCTCTGCTAAGGGCTACATGAAGCGGAAACAAATCATAGAGACAAAACTGAAAACTCCTTTATTTTGTCAACTTTCAAAGAGCTACTATAAACCATGTTGGATTTAGAGTTCCAAATTCATCTATCTATATAGGAGAGAACAGAGGAAAACTAAAAATATAAACTGCTACTGTAAACGAACGCTTCAACCTAGAAAAACAAAATTTGGTGAGTCAAGTGGGATTTGTGTACGGATCATTACTACCGAGTATCACCAAGATTGGGTGAAAAATATTTCTGGTATTTCGGAAAATCTTTATTTCTAAGAAGCTTGGCAACCCCTTCAATGAAAGTGCTTTTCCACAGTCTGGGCCTAGGGCTACTTGAAGAGGAAAAAACCATAGAGACAAAACTGAGAACTCCTTTATTTTGTCAACTTTCAAAGCGCTACTACAAACCATGTTGGATTTGGAGTTCCCAATTCATCTATTTTTATAGGAGAGAACAGAGTGAAACCTAAAAATAAAAACTGCTACTGTAAACGAACGCTTCATCCTAGAAGAACAAAATTTGGTGAGCCAAGAGGAATGTGTGTACTTGTCATTACCACAACGTATTATCAACATTGGGTGAAAAAATATTTGCTGGTATTTCGGAAACTCGTTCATTCTTCGAAGCTTGTCAACCCCTCTCAATGAAAATGCTTTTCCACAGTCTGTGCCCAGGGCTACTTGAAGTGAAAACAAACCATGGAGAAAAAACTGAGAACTCCTTTATTTTGTCAAGTTTCAAAGATCTAATACAAACCATGTTGGATTTAGACTTCCAAATTCATCTATCTATATAGGAAAGAACAGAGTGAAACCTAAAAATAAAAACTGCTACTGAAAATGAACGCTTCAACCAAGAAGAACAAAATTTGGTGAGCCAACTGGGATTTGTGTACCGATCATTACCATCAGGTATCATCAAGATTGGGTGAAAAAATATTTGCTGGTATATCGGAAACTCGTTATTTCTAAAAAGCTTGGCAACCCCACTCAATGAAATTGCTTTTCCACAGTCTCTGCTTAGAGCTATTTGAAGCGGAAACAAATCATAGAGACAAAACTGAGAACTCCTTATTTTGTCAAGTTTCAAAGAGCTACTACAAACCATGTTGGATGTAGAGTTCCAAATTCATCTATCTATATAGGAGAGAACAGAGTGAAACCTAAAAATAAAAAGTGCTACTGTAAACGAACACTTCAACCTAGAAGAACAAAATTTGGTGAGCCAAGTGGGATTTGTGTACTGATCATTACCACCAAGTATCATCAAGATTGCGTGAAAAAATATTTGCTGGTATTTCAGAAACTCGTTATTTCTTAGAAGCTTGGCAACCCCTCTCAATGAAAGTGCTTTTCCACAGTCTGTGCCTAGGGCTACTTGAAGAGGAAACAAACCATAGAGACAAAACTGAGAACTCCTTTATTTTGTCAAGTTACAGAGAGCTACTACAAACCATGGTGGATATGGAGTTCCAAATTCATCTATCTATATAGGAGAGAACAGAGTGAAACCTAAATATAAAAACTGCTACTGTAGACGAAAGCTTCAACCTAGAAGAACAAAATTTGGTGAGCCATGTGGGATTTGTGTACTTATAATTATCAACAAGTATCATCAAGATTGGGTGAAAAAATATTTGCTGGTATTTCGAAACCAATTATTTCTTAGAAGCTTGGCAACCCCACTCAATTAAAGTGCTTTTCCACACTCTGTGCCTAGGGCTACTTGAAGATGAAACAAACCATAGAGACAAAAGTGAGAATTCCTTTATTTTGTCAAGTTTCAAAGAGCTACTACAAACCATGTTGGATTTAGAGTTCCAAATTCATCTATTTATATAGGAGAGAACAGAGTGAAACCTAAATATAAAAAGCCCTACTGTAGACGAACGCTTCTACCTACAAGAACAAAATTTGGTGAGCCAAGTGGGATTTGTGTACTGATCATTACCACCAAGTATCATCAACATTGGGTGAAAAAATATTTGCTCGTATTTCGGAAACTCGTTATTTCTTAGAAGCTTGGCAACACCTCTCAATGTAAGTGCTTTTTCACAGTCTCTGCTTAGGGCTACTTGAAGTGCAAACAAACCATGGAGACAAAACTGAGAACTCCTCTATTTTTTCAAGTTTCAAAGAGCTACTACAAACCATGTTGGATTTAGAGTTCCAAATTCATCTAACTATACAGGAGAGAACAGAGTGAAACCTAAAAATAAAAACTGCTACTGTAAACGAACGCTTCACCCAAGAAGAAGAAAATTTGGTGAGCCAACTGGGATTTGTGTACCGATCATTACCACCAAGTATCATCAAGATTGGGTGAAAAAATATTTGCTGGTATTTCGAAAACTCATTATTTCTTAGAAGCTTGGCAACCCTTCTCAATGAAAGTGCTTTTCCACAGTCTGTGCCTAGGACTACTTGAAGAGAAAACAAACCATAGAGAAAAAAATGAGAAATACTTTCTTTTGTCAAGTTTCAATGAGCTACTACAAACCATGTTGGATTTAGAGTTCCTAATTCATCTATCTATATAGGAGAGAACAGAGTGAAACCTAAAAATAAAAACTGCTACTGTAAATGAACGCTTCAACCTAGAAGAACAAAATTTGGTGCCCCAAGTGGGATTTGTGTACTTGTCACTACCACCACGTATCATCAACATTGGGTGAAAAAATATTTGCTGGTATTTCGGAAACTCGTTCTTTCTTCGAAGCTTGGCAACCCCTCTCAATGAAAGTGCTTTTCCACAGTCTGTGCCTAGGACTACTTGAAGAGGAAACAAACAATAGAGAAAAAACTGAGAACTCCTTTATTTTGTCAAGTTTAAAAGAGCTACTGCAAACCATGTTGGATTTAGAGTTCCAAATTCATCTATCAATATAGGAGAGAACAGAGTGAAACCTAAATATAAAAACTGCTACTGTAGACGAACATGTCAACGTAGAAGAACAAAATTTGGTGAGCCAAGTGGGATTTGTGTATTGATCATTACCACTAAGTATCATCAAGGTTGGGTGAAAATATATTTGCTGGTATTTCGGAAACTCGTTATTCCTTAGAAGCTTGGCAACCCCTCTCAATGAAAGTGCTATTCCACAGTCTGTGCCTAGGGCTACTACAAGAGGAAACAAACCATAGAGACAAAACTGAGAACTCCTTTATTTTGTTAAGTTTCAAAGTGCTAACAAACCATGTTGGATTTAGAGTTCCAAATTCATCTATTTATATAGGAGAGAACAGAGTGAAACCTAAATATAAAAACTGCTACTGTAGACGAAGGCTTCTACCTAGAAGAAGAAAATTTGGTGAGCCAAGTGGGATTTGTTTACTGATCATTACCAACAAGTATCCTCAACATTGGGTGAAAAAATATTTGCTGGTATTTCGAAATCTCCTAATTTCTTGGAAGCTTGGCAACCCCTTTCAATGAAAATGCTTTTCCACAATCTCTGCTTATGGCTACATGAAGCGGAAACAAACCATAGAGACAAAACTGAGAAATCCTTTCTTTTGTCAATTTTCAAAGAGCTACTACAAACCATGTTGGATTTAGAGTTCCAAATTCATCTATCTATATAGGAGAGAACAGAGTGAAACCTAAAAATAAAAACAGCTACTGTAAACGAACGCTTCAACCTAGGAGAACAAAATTTGGTGAGCCAAGT
>NW_027515908.1:25039-69005 GCF_048772815.1 Callospermophilus lateralis
TTTTTCACCGAATCTTGATGATAGTTGGTGGTCATGATCGGTACACAAATCCCACTTGACTCACCAAATTTTGTTCTTCAATGATGAAGCGTTCGTTTACAGTAGCAGTTTATATTTTTAGATTTCCCTCTGTTCTCTCCTATATAGATAGATGAATTTGGAACTCTAAATTCAACATGGTTTATTGTAGCTCTTTGAAAGTTGACAAAATATAGGAGTTCTCAGTTTTGTCTCAATGGTTTGTTTCCTCTTCAAGTAGACCTAGGCACAGACGGTGGAAAAGCACTTTCATTGAGAGGGGTTGCCAAGCCTCCAAGAAAATACGAGTTTCCGAAATACCAGCAAATATATTTTCACCCAATCTTGATGATACGTGGTGGTAATGACAATTCCACAAATCCCACTTGGCTCACCAAATTTTGTTCTTCTAGGTTGAAGCGTTCGTTTACAGTAGCAGTTTTCATTTTTAGGTTGCACTCTGTTCTCTCCTAATTTGATAGATGAATTTGGAACTCTAAATCCAACATGGTTTGTAGTAGCTCTTTGAAACTTGACAAAATAAAGAAGTTCTCAGTTTTGTCTCTATGGTTTGTTTCCTCTTCAAGTAGCCCTAGGCACAGACTGTGGAAAAGCACTTTCATTGAGAGGGGTTGCGAAGCTTCTAAGAAATAACGAATTTCCGAAATACCAGCAAATATTTTTTCACCCAATCTTGATGATACGTGGTGGTAATGACAAGTCCACAAATCCAACTTGGCTCACCAAATTTTGTTCTTCTAGGTTGAAGCGTTCGTCTACAGTAGCAATTTTTATATTTAGGTTTGAATCTGTTCTCTCCTATATTGATAGATGAATTTGAAATTCTAAATCCAACATAGTTTGAAGTAGCTCTTTGAAACTTGACAAAATAAAGGAGTTTTCAGTTTTGTCTATATGATTTCGTTCCGCTTCATGTAGCCCTAAGCAGACACTGTGGAAAAGCACTTTCATTGAAAGGGGTTTCCAAGCTTCCAAGAAATTATGAGTTTCCGAAATACCAGCAAATATTTTTTCACCCAACGTTGATGATACGTGGTGGTAATGACAAGTACACAAATCCCACTTGGCTCAATAAATTTTGTTCTTCTAGGTAGAAGCGTTCGTCTACAGTAGCAGTTTTTATATTCATGTTTCACTGTGTTCTCTCCTAACCAGTTAGATGAATTTGGAACGCTAAATCCAACATGGTTGGTAGTAGCTCTTTGAACCTTGACAAAATACAGGAGTTCTTAATTTTGTCTCTATGGATTGTTTCCTCTTCAAGTAGCCCTAGGCACTGACTGTGGAAAAGCACTTTCATTGAGAGGGGTTGCCAAGCTTCCAAGAAATTACGAGTTTCCGAAACACCAGCAAATATTTTTTCACCCAATCTTGATGATACTTGGTGGTAATGATCTGTACACAAAGCCCACTTGACTCACCAAATTTTGTTCTTCTAGGTTGATGCGTTCGTTTACAGTAGCAGTTTTATTTTTAGGTTTCACTCTGTTCTCTACTATATAGATGGATGAATTTGGAACTCTAAATCCACCATGGTTTGTAGTAGCTCTTTGTAACTTAACAAAATAAAGTAGTTCTCAGTTTTTTCTCTATGGTTTGTTTCCTCTTAAAGTAGCCCTAGGCACAGACTGTGGAAAAGCACTTTCATTGAGAGGGGTTGCCAAGCTTTTAAGAAATAACGAGTTTCCGAAATAGCAGCAAATATTTTTTCACCCAATCTTGATGATACGTGGTGGTAATGACAAGTCCACAAATCCAGCTTGGCTCACCGAATTTTGTTCTTCTAGGTTGAAGCGTTCGTCTACAGTATCAGTTTTTGTATTTAGGTTTCAGTCTGTTCTCTCCTATATAGATAGATGAATTTGGAACTCTAAATCCAACATGCTTTGTAGTAGCTCTTTGAAACTAGACAAAATAAAGGAGTTCTCAGTTTTGTCTCTATGGTTTGTTTCCTCTTCAAGTAGCCCTAGGCACAGACTGTGGAAAAGCACTTTCATTGAGAGGGTTTGCCAAGCTTCTAAGAAATAACGAGTTTCCGAAATACCAGGAAATTTTTTTTCACCCAATGTTGATGATACGTGGTGGTAATGATCGGTACCCAAATCCCACTTGGCTCACCAAATTTTCTTCTTCTAGGTTGAAGCGTTCATTTACAGTAGCAGTTTTTATTTTTAGGTTTCACTCTGTTCTCTCCTATATAGATAGATGAATTTGGAACTCTAAATCCAACATGGTTTGTAGTAGCTTTTGAAATTTGACAAACTAAAGGAGTTCTCAGTTTTGTCTCTATTGTTTGTTTCCTCTTCAAGTAGCCCTAGGCACAGACTGTGAAAACCACTTTCATTGAGAGGGGTTGCCAAGGTTTTAAGAAATAACGAGTTTCCTAAATAGCAGCAAATATTTTTTCACCCAATCTTGATGATACTTGGTGGTAATGATCAGTACACAAATCCCAGTTGGCTCACCAAATTTTGTTCTTCTACGTTGACGCGTTCGTCTACAGTCGCAGTTTTTATATATAGGTTTCACTCTGTTCTCTCCTATATTGATAGATGAATTTGGAACTCTAAATCCAACATTGTTTGTAGTAGCTCTTTGAAACATGACAAAATAAAGGAGTTCTCAGTTTTGTCTCTATGGTTTGTTTTTTCTTCAAGTAGCCCTTGGCACAGACTGTGGAAAAGCACTTTCATTGAGAGGGGTTGCCAAGCTTCTAAGACATAACGAGTTTCCGAAATACCAGCAAATATTTTTTCACCCAAGGTTGATGATACGTGATGGTAATGATCGGTAGACAAATCCCACTTGGCCCAGCAAATTTTGATCTTCTAGGTTGAAGCGTTCGTCTACAGTAGCAGTTTTTATATTTAGGTTTCACTCTGTTCTCTACTATATTGATAGATGAATTTGGAACTCTAAATACAACATGGTTTGTAGTAGCTCTTTGAACCTTGACAGAAAAAGTAGTTTTCTGTTTTGTCTCTAAGATTTGTTTCCACTTCATGTAGCCCTAAGCAGAGACTGTGGAAAGGCACTTTCATTGAAAGGGGTTGCCAAGCTTCCAAGAAATTTTGTGTTTGCGAAATACCAGCAAATATTTTCTCACCCAATGTTGATGATACGTGCGGTAATGACAAGTAGAAAATCCCACTTACCTCACCAAATATTGTTCTTCTAGGTTCAAGCGTTCGTTTACAGTAGCAGTTTTTATTATTAGGTTTCAATCTGTTCTCTCCTATATAGATAGATGAATTTGGAACTCTAAATCCAACATGGTTTGTAGTAGCTCTTTGAAACTTGACAAAATAAAGGAGTTCTCAGTTTTGTCTCTATGGTTTGTTTCCTCTTCAAGTAGCCCTACGCACAGACTGTGGAAAAGCACTTTCATTGAGAGGGGTTGCCAAGCTTCTTAGAAATAACAAGTTGCCGAAATACCAGCAAATATTTTTTCACCCAATATTGGTGATAATTGGTGGTAATGATCAGTACACAAATCCCACTTGGCTCACCATATTTTGTTCTTCTGTGTTGAAGCGTTCGTCTACAGTAGCAGTATTTCTTTTTAGGTTTCACTCTGTTCTCTCCTATATAGATAGATCAATTTGGAACCCTAAATCCAACATGGTTTGTAGTAGCTCTTTGAAACTTAACAAAATAAAGGAGTTCTCAGTTTTTTCTCTATGATTTGTTTCCGCTTCATGTAGCCCTAAGAAGAAACTGTGGAAAAGCACTTTCATTGAGAGGTGTTGCCAATCCTCCAAGAAATTGCGAGTTTCCGAAATACCAGCAAATATTTTTTCACCCAATCTTGATGATACGTCGTGGTAATGACAAGTACACAAATCCCACTTTGCTCACCAAATTTTGTTCTTCTAGGTTGAAGCATTCATTTAGAGTAGCAGTTTTTATTTTTAGGTTTTACTCTGTTCTCTCCTATATAGATAGATGAATTTGGAACTCTAAATGCAACATGGTGTGTAATAGCTCTTTGAAACTTCACAGAATAAAGGAGTTCTCAGTTTTGTCTCTATGGTTTGTTTCCTCTTCAAGTAGCCCAAGGCACAGACTGTGGAAAAGCATTTTCATTGAAAGGGGTTGCCAAGCTTACAATAAATTACGAGTTTCCTAAATACCAGCAAATATTTTTTCATCCAATGTTGATGATCCGTGGTGGTAATGACGAGTACACAAATCCCACTTGGCTCACCAAATTTTGTTCTCCTAGGTTGAAGCGTTCGTTTACAGTAGCTGTTTTTATTTTTAGGTTTCACTCTGTTCTCTCCTATATAGATAGATGAATTTGGAACTCTAAATCCAACATGGTTTGTAGTAGCTCTTTGAAACTTGACAAAAGAATGGATTTCTCAGTTTTGTCTCTATGGTTTGTTTCCGCTTCATGTAGCCATAAGCAGAGACTGTGGAAAAGCATTTTCATTGAAAGGGGTTGCCAAGCTTCCAAGAAATTAGGAGATTTCGAAATACCAGCAAATATTTTTTCACCCAATGTTGAGGATACTTGGTGGTAATGATCAGTAAACAAATCCCACTTGGCTCACCAAATTTTCTTCTTCTAGGTAGAAGCCTTCGTCTACAGTAGCAGTTTTTATATTTAGGTTTCACTCTGTTCTCTCCTATATAAATAGATGAATTTGGAACTCTAAATCCAACATGGTTTGTTAGCACTTTGAAACTTAACAAAATAAAGGAGTTCTCAGTTTTGTCTCTATGGTTTGTTTCCTCTTGAAGTAGCCCTAGGCACAGACTGTGGAATAGCACTTTCATTGAGAGGGGTTGCCAAGCTTCTAAGAAATAACGAGTTTCCGAAATACCAGCAAATATATTTTCACCCAACCTTGATGATACTTAGTGGTAATGATCAATACACAAATCCCACTTGGCTCACCAAATTTTGTTCTTCTACGTTGACATGTTCGTCTACAGTAGTAGTTTTTATATTTAGGTTTCACTCTGTTCTCTCCTATATTGATAGATGAATTTGGAACTCTAAATCCTACATGGTTTGCAGTAGCTCTTTTAAACTTGACAAAATAAAGGAGTTCTCAGTTTTTTCTCTATTGTTTGTTTCCTCTTCAAGTAGTCCTAGGCACAGACTGTGGAAAAGCACTTTCATTGAGAGGGGTTGCCAAGCTTCGAAGAAAGAACGAGTTTCCGAAATACCAGCAAATATTTTTTCACCCAATGTTGATGATACGTGGTGGTAGTGACAAGTACACAAATCCCACTTGGGTCACCAAATTTTTTTCTTCTAGGTTGAAGCGTTCATTTACAGTAGCAGTTTTTATTTTTAGGTTTCACTCTGTTCTCTCCTATATAGATAGATGAATTAGGAACTCTAAATCCAACATGGTTTGTAGTAGCTCATTGAAACCTGAGAAAAGAAAGTATTTCTCATTTTTTTCTCTATGGTTTGTTTTCTCTTCAAGTAGTCCTAGGCACAGACTGTGGAAAAGCACTTTCATTGAGAAGGGTTGCCAAGCTTCTAAGAAATAATGAGTTTTCGAAATACCAGCAAATATTTTTTCACCCAATCTTGATGATACTTGGTGGTAATGATCGGTACCCAAATCCCAGTTGGCTCACCAAATTTTCTTCTTCTTGGGTGAAGCGTTCGTTTACAGTAGCAGTTTTTATTTTTAGGTTTCACTCTGTTCTCTCCTATATACTTAGATGAATTTGGAACTCTAAATCCAACATGGTTTGTAGTAGCTCTTTGAAACTTGACAAAATAGAGGAGTTCTCAGTTTTGTCTCCATGGTTTCTTTGCACTTCAAGTAGCCCTATGCAGAGACTGTGAAAAAGCACTTACATTGAGAGGTGTTGCCAAGCTTCTAAGAAATAACGAGTTTCCGAAATACGAGCAAATATTTTTTCACCCAATGTTGATGATACTTGGTGGTAATGATCAGTACACAAATCCCACTTGGCTCACCAAATTTTGTTCTTGTAGGTAGAAGCGTTCGTCTACAGTAGGACTTTTTATATTTATTTTTCACTCTGTTCTCTCCTATATAAATAGATGAAATTGGAACTCTAAATCCAACATGGTTTGTAGTAGCTCTTTGAAACTTGACAAAATAAAGGAATTCTCAGTTTTGTCTCTATGGTTTGTTTCATCTTCAAGTAGCCCTAGGCACAGAGTGTGGAAAAGCACTTTAATTGAGCGGGGTTGCCAAGCTTCAAAGAAATAATTGGTTTCGAAATACCAGCAAATATTTTTTCACCCAATCTTGATGATACTTGTTGATAATTATAAGTACACAAATCCCACATGGCTCACCAAATTTTGTTCTTCTAGGTTGAAGCGTTCGTCTACAGTAGCAGTTTTTATATTTAGGTTTCACTCTGTTCTCTCCTATATAGATAGATGAATTTGGAACTCTAAATCCACCATGGTTTGTAGTAGCTCTCTGTAACTTGACAAAATAAAGGAGTTCTCAGTTTTGTCTCTATGGTTTGTTTCCTCTTCAAGTAGCCCTAGGCAGAGACTGTGGAAAAGCACTTTCATTGAGAGGGGTTGCCAAGCTTCTAAGAAATAACGAGTTTCTGAAATACCAGCAAATGTTTTTTCATGCAATCTTGATGATACTTGGTGGTAATGATCAGTACACAAATCCCACATGGCTCACCAAATTTTGTTCTTCTAGGTTGAAGCGTTCGTCTACAATAACAGTTTTTATATTTAGGTTTCACTCTGTTCTCTCCTATATTGATAGATGAATTTGGAACTCTAAATCCAACATGGTTTGTAGTAGCTCTTTGAAACTTGATATAAGAAATGATTTCTCAGTTTTTTCTCTATGGTTTGTTTCCTCTTCAAGTAGTCCTAGGCACAGACTGTGGAAAAGCACTTTCATTGAGAGGGGTTGCCAAGCTTCTAAGAAATAACGAGTTTCCGAAATACCAGCAAATATTTTTTCACCCAATGTTGATGATACGTGGTGGTAGTGACAAGTACACAAATCCCACTTGGCTCACCAAATTTTGTTCTTCTAGGTTGAAGAGTTCGTTTACAGTAGCACTTTTTATTTTTAGGTTTCACTCTGTTCTCTCCTATATAGATAGATGAATTTGGAACTCTACATCCAACATGGTTTGTAGTAGCTCTTTCAAACTTGACAAAATAAGGAGTTCTCAGTTTTGTCTCTATGATTTGTTTCCGCTTCAAGTAGCTCTAAGCAGAGACTGTGGAAAAGCAATTTCATTGAGAGGGGTTGCCAAGCTTTTTAGAAATAACGAGTTTCCGAAATACCAGCAAATATTTTTTCACCCAATGTTGAAAATACGTTGTGGTAATGACAAGTACACACATTCCTCTTGGCTCAACAAATTTTGTTCTTCTAGGATGAAGCGTTCGTTTACAGTAGCAGTTTTTATTTTTAGGTTTCACTCTGTTCTCTCCTTTAAAAATAGATGAATTGGGAACTCTAAATCCAACATGGTTTGTAGTAGCTCTTTGAAACTTGACAAAATAAAGGAGTTCTCAGTTTTGTCTCTATGGTTTCTTTACTCTTCAAGTAGCCCTAGGCACAGACTCTGGAAAAGTACTTTCATCGAGAGGGGTTGCCGAGCTTCTAAGAAATAAGTAGTTTATGAAATATCAGAAAATATTTTTTCACTCAATCTTGATGATACTTGGTGGTCATGAACGGTACACAAATCCCACTTGGCTCACAAAATTTTGTTCTTCTAGTTTGAAGCGTTCGTCTACAGTAGCAGTTTTTATACTTAGGTTTTACTCTGTTCTCTCGTATTAGAAAGATGAATTTGGAACTCTAAATCAAACATGGTTTGTAGTGGCTCCTTGAAACTTGACAAAATAAAGGAGTTTTCAGTTTTGTCTCAATGATTTGTTTCCGCTTCAAGTAGCTCTAAGCAGAGATTGTGGAAGAGCACTTTCTTTGATGGGGGTTGCCAAGCTTCCAAGAAAATACGAGTTTCCGAAATAGCAGCAAATATTTCTTCACCCAAACTTGATGATACGTGGTGGTAATGACAAGTACACAAATCCCACTTGGCTCACCAAATTTTGTTCTTCTAGGTTGAAGCGTTCGTTTTCAGTAGCAGTTTTTAATTTTAGGTTTCACTCTGTTCTCTCCTATATAGATACATGTATTTGGAATTCAAAATCCAACATGGTTTGTAGTAGCTCTTTGAAACTTGACAACATAAAGGAGTTCTAAGTTTTGTCTCTATGGATTGTTTCCTTTTCAAGTAGCTCTGGCACAGACTGTGGAAAAGCACTTTCATTGAGAGGGGTTGCCTAGCTTCTAAGAAATAACGAGTTTCCGAAATACCAGCAAATATTTTTTCACCCAATCTTGATGATACTTGGTGGTAAGGACAAGTACAGAAATCCCACTTGGCTCACCAAATTTTGTTCTTCTCGGTTGAAGCGTTCGTCTACTGGAGCAGTTTTTATATTTAGGTTTCCCTCTGTTCTCTCTTATATAGATAGATGAATTTGCAACTCTAAATCCAACATGGTTTGCAGTAGCTCTTTGAAACATGACAAAATAAAGTAGTTCTCTGTTTTGTCTCTATGTTTTGTTTCCTCTTGAAGTTGTCCTAGGCCCATACTGTGGAACAGCACTTTCATTGAGAGGGGTTGCCAAGCTTCTAAGAAATAATGAGTTTCCGAAATACCAGCAAATATTTTTTCACCGAATCTTGATGATACTTGGTGGTAATGATCAGTACACAAATCCCACTTGGCTCTCCAAATTTTGTTCTTCTAGGTGAAGCGTTCGTTTACAGTAACAGTTTTTATTTTTAGGTTTCAATCTGTTCTCTCCTATACAGATAGATGAATTTGGAACTCTAAATCCAACATGGTTTGTAGTAGCTCTTTGAAACTTGACAAAATAAAGGAGTTCTCACTTTTGTCTCTATGATTTGTTTCCGCTTCATGTAGCCCTAAGCAGAGACTGTGGAAAAGCACTTTCATTGAGAGGGGTTGCCAAGCTTCCAAGAAATTACGAGATTCCGAAATACCAGCAAATATTGTTTTACCCAATCTTGATGATACTTTGTGGTAATGATCGGTACACAAATCCCACTTGACTCACCAAATTTTGTTCTTCTAGGTTGATGCGTTCTTTTACCTTAGCAGTTTTTATTTTTAGGTTTCACTCTGTTCTCTCCTATATCGATAGATGAATTTGGAACTCTAAATCCAACATGGTTTGTAGTAGCTCTTTGAAACTTGACAAAATAAAGGAGTTCTCAGATTTGTCTCTATGATTTGTTTCCGCTTCAGTGTAGCCCTAAGCAGAGACTGTGGAAAAGCACTTTCATTGAGAGGGGTTGCCAAGCTTCCCAAGAAATTACAAGTTTCCGAAATACCAGCAAATATTTTTTCACCCAATGTTGATGATACGTGGTGGTAATGACAAGTACACAAATCCCACTTGGCTCACCAAATTTTGTTCTTCTAGGTTGAAGCGTTCGACTACAGTAGCAGTTTTTATAATTAGGTTTCACTCTGTTCTCTCCTATATAGACAGATGAATTTGGAACTCTAAATCGAACATGGTTTGTAGTGGCTCTTTGAAACGTGACCAAATTATGGAGTTTACAGTTTTGTCTCAATGATTTGTTTCCGCTCCATGTATCCCTAAGCAGAGACTGTGGAAGAGCACTATCATTGATGGGGGTTGCCAAGCTTCCAAGAAAATACGAGTTTCCGAAATAGCAGCAAATATTTTTTTCATCCAATGTTGATGATATGTGGTGGTAATGATCAGTACATAAATCCCACTTGGCTCACCAAATTTTGTTCTTCTAGGTTGAAGAGTTCGTTTACAGTAGCAGTTTATATTTTTAGTTTTCCCTCTGTTCTCTCCTATATAGATAGATGAATTTGGAACTCTAAATCCAACATGGTTCGTAGTAGCTCTTTGAGACTTGACAAAATAAAGGAGTTCTCAGTTTTGTCTTTATGCTTTGTTTCCTCTTCAAGTAGCCCTAGTCACAGATTGTGGTAAAGCACTTTCAATAAGAGGGGTTGCCAAGCCTCTAAAAATAACGAGTTTCCGAAATATCAGCAAATATTTTTTCACCAAATCTTGATGATAGTTGGTGGTCATGATCGGTACACAAATCCCACTTGACTCACCAAATTTTGTTCTTCAATGATGAAGCGTTCGTTTACAGTAGCAGTTTATATTTTTAGATTTCCCTCTGTTCTCTCCTATATAGATAGATGAATTTGGAACTCTAAATTCAACATGGTTTATTGTACCTCTTTGAAAGTTGACAAAATATAGGAGTTCTCAGTTTTGTCTCTATGGTTCGTTTCCTCTTCAAGTAGCCCTAGGCACAGACGGTGGAAAAGCACTTTCATTGAGAGGGGTTGCCAAGCCTCCAAGAAAATACGAGTTTCCGAAATACCAGCAAATATATTTTCACCCAATCTTGATGATACGTGGTGGTAATGACAATTCCACAAATCCCACTTGGCTCACCAAATTTTGTTCTTCTAGGTTGAAGCGTTCGTTTACAGTAGCAGTTTTCATTTTTAGGTTGCACTCTGTTCTCTCCTAATTTGATAGATGAATTTGGAACTCTAAATCCAACATGGTTTGTAGTAGCTCTTTGAAACTTGACAAAATAAAGAAGTTCTCAGTTTTGTCTCTATGGTTTGTTTCCTCTTCAAGTAGCCCTATGCACAGACTGTGGAAAAGCACTTTCATTGAGAGGGGTTTCGAAGCTTCTAAGAAATAACGAATTTCCGAAATACCAGCAAATATTTTTTCACCCAATCTTGATGATACGTGGTGGTAATGACAAGTCCACAAATCCAACTTGGCTCACCAAATTTTGTTCTTCTAGGTTGAAGCGATCGTCTACAGTAGCAATTTTTATATTTAGGTTTGAATCTGTTCTCTCCTATATTGATAGATGAATTTGAAATTCTAAATCCAACATGGTTTGAAGTAGCTCTTTGAAACTTGACAAAATAAAGGAGTTTTCAGTTTTGTCTATATGATATCTTTCCGCTTCATGTAGCCCTAAGCAGACACTGTGGAAAAGCACTTTCATTGAAAGGGGTTTCCAAGCTTCCAAGAAATTATGAGTTTCCGAAATACCAGCAAATATTTTTTCACCCAACGTTGATGATTCGTGGTGGTAATGACAAGTACACAAATCCCACTTGGCTCAATAAATTTTGTTCTTCTAGGTAGAAGCGTTCGTCTACAGTAGCAGTTTTTATATTCACGTTTCACTCTGTTCTCTCCTAACCAGTTAGATGAATTTGGAACGCTAAATCCAACATGGTTTTTAGTAGCTCTTTGAACCTTGACAAAATACAGGAGTTCTTAATTTTGTCTCTATGGATTGTTTCCTCTTCAAGTAGCCCTAGGCACTGACTGTGGAAAAGCACTTTCATTGAGAGGGGTTGCCAAGCTTCCAAGAAATTACGAGTTTCCGAAACACCAGCAAATATTTTTTCACCCAATCTTGATGATACTTGGTGGTAATGATCTGTACACAAAGCCCACTTGACTCACCAAATTTTGTTCTTCTAGGTTGATGCGTTCGTTTACAGTAGCAGTTTTTATTTTTAGGTTTCACTCTGTTCTCTACTATATAGATGGATGATTTTGGAACTCTAAATCCAACATGGTTTGTAGTAGATCTTTGAAACTTGACAAAATAAAGGAGTTCTCAGTTTTGTCTCTATGGTTTGTTTTCTCTTCAAGTAGCCCTAGGCACACACTGTGGAAAAGCACTTTCATTGAGAGGGGTTGCCAAGCTTTTAAGAAATAACGAGTTTCCGAAATTACAGCAAATATTTTTTCACCCAATCTTGATGATACGTGGTGGTAATGACAAGTCCACAAATCCAGCTTGGCTCACCGAATTTTGTTCTTCTAGGTTGAAGCGTTCGTCTACAGTATCAGTTTTTGTATTTAGGTTTCAGTCTGTTCACTCCTATATAGATAGATGAATTTGGAACTCTAAATCCAACATGGTTTGCAGTTTCTCTTTGAAACTTGACAATATAAAGGAGTTCTTAGTTTTGTCTCTATGGATTATTTGCTCTTCAAGTAGCCCTTGGAACTGACTGTGGAAAAGCACTTTCATTGAGAGGGGTAGCCAAGCTTCCAGGAAATTACGATTTTCCTAAATCCAGCAAATATTTTTTCACCCAATCTTGATGATACGTGGTGGTAATGACAAGTCCACAAATCCCACTTGGCTCACCAAATTTTCTTCTTCTAGGTTGAAGCGTTCGTTTACAGTAGCAGTTTTTATTTTTAGGTTTCACTCTGTTCTCTCCTATATAGATAGATGAATTTGGAACTCTAAATCCAACATGGTTTGTAGTAGCTCTTTGAAACTTGACAAAAGAAAGGAGTTCTCAGTTTTGTCTCTATGATTTGTTTCCTCTTCACGTAGCCCTGGGCACACTGTGGAAAAGCACTTTCATTGAGAGGGGTGGCCAAGCTTCTAAGAAAGAACGAGTTTCCGAAATACCAGCAAATATTTTTTCACCCAATCTTGATGATACTTGGTAGTAATGATCAGTACACAATTCCCACTTGGCTCACTAAATTGTGTTCTTCTAGGTTGAAGCGTTCGTCTACAGTAGCAGTTTTTATAATTAGGTTTCTCTATGTTCTCTCCTATATAGTTAGATGAATTTGGAACTCTAAATCCAACATGATTTGTAGTAGCTCTTTGAAACTTGACAAAATAAAGGAGTTCTCAGTTTTGTCTCTATTGTTTCTTTACTCTTCAAGTAGCCCTAGGCACAGACTCTGGAAAAGTACTTTCATCGAGAGGGGTTGCCGAGCTTCTAAGAAATAAGTAGTTTCTGAAATATCAGAAAATATTTTTTCACTCAATCTTGATGATACATGGTGGTCATGATCGGTACACAAATCCCACTTGACTCACCAAATTTTTTTCTTCTAGGATGAAGCGTTCGTTTACAGTAGCAGTATATATTTTTAGTTTTCCCTCTGTTCTCTGCTATATAGATAGATGAATTTGGAACTCTAAATCCAACATGGTTTGTACTAGCTCTTTGAAACATGACAAAATAAAGGAGTTCTCAGTTTTCTCTCTATGATTTGTTTCCACTTCATGTAGCCCTAAGCATAGACTGTGGAAAAGCACTTTCATGGAAAGGGTTGCCAATCTTCCAATAAATTACGAGTTTCCGAAATACCAGCAAATATTTTTTCACCCAATGATGATGATACTTGGTGGTAATGATCAATACACAAATCCCACTTGGCTCACCAAATTTTCTTCTTCTAGGTTGAAGAGTTCGTTTACAGTGGCAGTTTTTATATTTAGGTTTCACTCTGTTCTCTCCTATATAGATAGATGAATTTGGAACTCTAAATCCAACATGGTTTGTAGTAGCTCTTTGAAACTTGACAAAATAAAGGAGTGCTCAGTTTTGTCTCTATGGTTTGTTTCATCTTCAAGTAGCCATAGGCACAGAGTGTGCAAAAGCACTTTCATTGAGAGTTGTTGCCAAACTTCTAAGAAAAAACTAGTTTCCGAAATACCAGCAAATATTTTTTCACCGAATCTTGATGATACTTTGTGGTAATGATCAGTACACAAATCCCACTTGGCTCACCAAATTTTGTTCTTCTAGGTTGAAGCGTTCGTCTACAGTAGCAGTTTTCATAATTAGGTTTCTCTAGGTTCTCTCCTATATAGTTAGATGAATTTGGAACTCTAAATCCAACATGGTTTGTAGTAGCTCTTTGAAACTTGACAAAATAAAGGAGTTCTCAGTTTTGTCTCTATGGTTTGTTTCCTCTTCAAGTAGCCCTAGGCACAGACTCTGGAAAAGTACTTTCATCGAGAGGGGTTTCCAAGCTTCTAAGAAATAACGAGTTTCTGAAATACCAGCAAATATTTTTTCACCCAATGATGATACTTGGTGGTAATGATTGGTACACAAATCTCACTTGACTTACCAAATTTTGTTCTTCTAGGTTGAAGCGTTCGTTTACAGTAGCAGTTTATATTTTTAAGTTCCCTCTGTTCTCTCTTATATAGGTAGATGAATTTGGAACTCTAAATACAACATGGTTTGCAGTAGCTCTTTGAAACTTGACCAACAAAGTAGTTTTCTGTTTTGTCTCTAAGATTTGTTTCCACTTCATGTAGCCCTAAGCAGAGACTGTGGAAAAGCACTTTCATTGAAAGGGGTTGCCAAGCATCCAAAAAATTACGAGTTTCCGAAATACCAGCAAATATTTTTTCAACCAATGTTGATTGTACGTGGTGGTAATGACAAGTACACTAATCCCATTGGCTCACCCGATTTTGTTCTTGTAGGTTGAAGCGATCGTTTACAGTAGCAGTTTTTATTTTTAGGTATCACTCTGTTCTCTCCTATATAGATAGATGAATTTGGAACTCTAAATCCAACATGGTTTGTAGTAGCTCTTTGAAAGTTGACAAAATAAAGGAGTTCTCAGTTTTGTCTCTATGGTTTGTTTCCTCTTCAAGTAGCCCTAGGCACAGACTGTGGAAAAGCACTTTCATTGAGAGGGGTTGCCAAGCTTCTAAGAAATAACGAGTTTCCGAAATACCAGGAAATATTTTTTCACCCAATGTTGATGATACGTGGTGGTAATGATCGGTACCCAAATCCCACTTCTCTCACCAAATTTTCTTCTTCTAGGTTGAAGCGTTCATTTACAGTAGCAGTTTTTATTTTTAGGTTTCACTCTGTTCTCTCCTATATAGATAGATGAATTTGGAACTCTAAATCCAACATGGTTTGTAGTAGCTTTTGAAATTTGACAAACTAAAGGAGTTCTCAGTTTTGTCTCTATGGTTTGTTTCCTCTTCAAGTAGCCCTAGGCACAGACTGTGAAAACAACTTTCATTGAGAGGGGTTGCCAAGGTTTTAAGAAATAACGAGTTTCCTAAATAGCAGCAAATATTTTTTCACCCAATCTTGATGATACTTGGTGGTAATGATCAGTACACAAATCCCAGTTGGCTCACCAAATTTTGTTCTTCTACGTTGACGCGTTCGTCTACAGTAGCAGTTTTTATATATAGGTTTCACTCTGTTCTCTCCTATATTGATAGATGAATTTGGAACTCTAAATCCAACATGGTTTGTAGTAGCTCTTTGAAACATGACAAAATAAAGTAGTTCTCAGTTTTGTCTCTATGGTTTGTTTTTTCTTCAAGTAGCCCTTGTCACAGACTGTGGAAAAGCACTTTCATTGAGAGGGGTTGCCAAGCCTCTAAGATATAACGAATTTCCGAAACCAGCAAATATTTTTTCAGCCAAAGTTGATGATACGTGATGGTAATGATCGGTAGACAAATCCCACTTGGCCCAGCAAATTTTGTTCTTCTAGTTTGAAGCGTTCGTCTACAGTAGCAGTTTTTATATTTAGGTTACACTCTGTTCTCTACTATATTGATAGATGAATTTGGAACTCTAAATACAACATGGTTTGTAGTAGCTCTTTGAACCTTGACAAAAAAAGTAGTTTTCTGTTTTGTCTCTAAGATTTGTTTCCGCTTCATGTAGCCCTAAGCAGATACTGTGGAAAAGTACTTTCATTGAAAGGGGTTGCCAAGCTTCCAAGAAATTTTGTGTTTCCGAAATACCAGCAAATATTTTCTCACCCAATGTTGATGATACGTGCGGTAATGACAAGTACACAAATCCCACTTACCTCACCAAATATTGTTCTTCTAGGTTCAAGCGTTTGTTTACAGTAGCAGTTTTTATTTTTAGGTTTCAATCTATTCTCTCCTATATAGATAGATGAATTTGGAACTCTAAATCCAACATGGTTTGTAGTAGCTCTTTGAAACTTGACAAAATAAAAGAGTTCTCAGTTTTGTCTCTATGGTTTGTTTCCTCTTCAAGTAGCCCTACGCACAGACTGTGGAAAAGCACTTTCATTGAGAGGGGTTGCCAAGCTTCTTAGAAATAACAAGTTGCCGAAATACCAGCAAATATTTTTTCACCCAATGTTGGTGATAATTGGTGGTAATGATCAGTACACAAATCCCACTTGGCTCACCATATTTTGTTCTTCTGTGTTGAAGCGTTCGTCTACAGTAGCAGTTTTTATATTTAGGTTTCACTCTGTTCTCTCCTATATAGATAGATCAATTTGGAACTCTAAATCCAACATGGTTTGTAGTAGCTCTTTGAAACTTAACAAAATAAAGGAGTTCTCAGTTTTTTCTCTATGATTTGTTTCCGCTTCATGTAGCCCTAAGAAGAAACTGTGGAAAAGCACTTTCATTGAGAGGTGTTGCCAATCTTCCAAGAAATTGCGAGTTTCCGAAATACCTGCAAATATTTTTTCACCCAATCTTGATGATACGTCGTGGTAATGACAAGTACACAAATCCCACTTGGCTCACCAAATTTTGTTCTTCTAGGTTGAAGCATTCATTTAGAGTAGCAGTTTTTATTTTTAGGTTTTACTCTGTTCTCTCCTATATAGATAGATGAATTAGGAACTCTAAATCCAACATGGTGTGTAATAGCTCTTTGAAACTTCACAGAATAAAGGAGTTCTCAGTTTTGTCTCTATGGTTTGTTTCCTCTTCAAGTAGCCCTAGGCACAGACTGTGGAAAAGCATTTTCATTGAAAGGGGTTGCCAAGCTTCCAATAAATTACGAGTTTTCGAAATACCAGCAAATATTTTTTCATCCAATGTTGATGATCCGTGGTGGTAATGACAAGTACAAAATCCCACTTGGCTCACCAAATTTTGTTCTCCTAGGTTGAAGCGTTCGTTTACAGTAGCTATTTTTATTTTTAGGTTTCACTCTGTTCTCTCCTATATAGATAGATGAATTTGGAACTCTAAATCCAACATGGTGTGTAGTAGCTCTTTGAAACTTGACAAAAGAAAGGATTTCTCAGTTTTGTCTCTATGGTTTGTTTCCGCTTCACGTAGCCATAAGCAGAGACTGTGGAAAAGCATTTTCATTGAAAGGGGTTGCCAAGCTTCCAGAAATTAGATTTCGAAATACCAGCAAATATTTTTTCACCCAATGTTGAGGATACTTGGTGGTAATGATCAGTAAACAAATCCCACTTGGCTCACCAAATTTTCTTCTTCTAGGTAGAAGCCTTCGTCTACAGTAGCCGTTTTTATATTTAGGTTTCACTCTGTTCTCTCCTATATAAATAGATGAATTTGGAACTCTAAATCCAACATGGTTTGTTAGCACTTTGAAACTTAACAAAATAAAGGAGTTCTCAGTTTTGTCTCTATGGTTTGTTTCCTCTTGAAGTAGCCCTAGGCACAGACTGTGGAATAGCACTTTCATTGAGAGGGGTTGCCAAGCTTCTAAGAAATAACAAGTTTCCGAAATACCAGCAAATATATTTTCACCCAACCTTGATGATACTTAGGGGTAATGATCAATACACAAATCCCACTTGGCTCACCAAATTTTGTTCTTCTACGTTGACATGTTCGTCTACAGTAGCAGTTTTTATATTTAGGTTTCACTCTGTTCTCTCCTATAATGATAGATGAATTTGGAACTCTAAATCCAACATGGTTTGCAGTAGCTCTTTTAAACTTGACAATATAAAGGAGTTCTCAGTTTTTTCTCTATTGTTTGTTTCCTCTTCAAGTAGTCCTAGGCACAGACTGTGGAAAATACTTTCATTGAGAGGGGTTGCCAAGCTTCGAAGAAAGAACGAGTTTCCGAAATACCAGCAAATATTTTTTCACCCATCTTGATGATACTTGGTGGTAATGATCAGTTCACAAATCCCACTTGGATCACCAAATTTTGTTCTTCTAGGTTGAAGCGTTCGTCTACAGTAGCAATTTTTATATTTAGGTTTCACTCTGTTCTCTCCTATATAGATAGATGAATTTGGAACTCTAAATCCAACATGGTTTGTAGTAGCTCTTTGAAACTTGGCAAAATGAAGGAGTTCTCAGTTTTGTCTCTATGATTTGTTTCCGCTTCAAGTAGCCTTAAGCAGTGACTGTGGAAAAGCACTTTCCTTGAGAGGGGTTGCCAAGGTTCCAACAAATTACGAGTTTCCGAAATACCAGCAAATATTTTTTCACCCAAACTTGATGATACTTGGTGTTTACGATCGGTACACAAATCCCACTTGACTCACCGAATTTTGTTCTTCTTGGTTGAAGCGTTCGTCTACAGTAGCAGTTTTTATTTTTAGGTTTCACTCTGTTCTCTCCTATATAGATAGATAAATTTGGAACTCTAAATCCAACATGGTTTGTAGTGGCTCATTGAAACTTGACAAAATAAAGGAGTTCTCTGTTTTGTCTCCATGGTTTGTTTCCTCTTCAAGTAGCCCTAGGCACAGACTGTGGAAAAGCACTTTCATTGAGAGGGTTTGCCAAGCTTCTAAGAAATAACAGGTTTCCGAAATACCAGCAAATTTCCCTTCACCCAATCTTGATGATACTTGGTGGTAATGATCAGTACACAAATCCCACTTGGCTCACCAAATTTTGTTCTTCTAGGTTGAAGCCTTCGTATAAAGTAGCAGTTTTTATATTTAGGTTACACTCTGTTCTCTCCTATATAGATAGATGAATTTGGAACTCTAAATCCAACATGGTTTGCAGTAGCTCTCTGTAACTTGACAAAATAAAGGAGTTCTCAGGTTTGTCTCTATGGTTTGTTTCCTCTTCAAGTAGCCCTAGGCACAGACGGTGGAAAAGCACCTTCATTGAGAGGGGTTGCAAAGCTTCTAAGAAATAACGAGTTTCCGAAATACCAGCAAATATTTTTTCACCCAATGTTGATAATACTTGGTGGTAATGATCAATACAAAAATCACACTTGGCTCACCAAATTTTGTTATTCTAGGTTGAAGCGTTCGTCTCCTGAAGCAGTTTTTATTGTTAGGTTTCCCTCTATTCTCTCCTATATAGATAGATGAATTTGGAACTCTAAATCCAACATGGTTTGCAGTAGCTCTTTGAAACGTGACAAAATAAAGTAGTTCTCAGTTTTGTCTCTATGTTTTGTTTCCTCTTCAAGTAGACCTAGGCACAGACTGTGGAAAAGCGCTTTCATTACAAGTTTCCGAAACACCAGCAAATATTTTTTCACCTTATCTTGCATGATACCTTGGTGGTAATGATCAGTACACAAATCCCACTTGGCTCACCAAATTTTGTTCTTCTAGGTTGAAGCGTTCGTCTACAGTAGCAGTTTTTATATTTAGGTTTTCTAGGTTTACCTCTGGTTCTCTCCTGTAAAGATAGATGAATTTGGGACTCTAAATCCAACATGGTTTGTAGTAGCTCTTTGAAACTTGACAAATTAAAGGAGTCACTGTTTTTCTCTATGATTTGTTTCCGCTTCATGTAGCCCTAAGCAGAGACTGTGGGAAAGCCCTTTCATTGAAAGGGGTTGCCAAGCTTCCAAGAAATTACGAGATTCTGAAATACCAGCAAATATTTTGTCACCCAATGTTGATGATACTTGGTGGTGATTATCAGTACACAAATCCAACTTGGCTCACCAAATTTTGTACTTCTAGGTTGACGCGTTCTTCTACAGTAGCAATTTTTATATTTAGGTTTCATTCTGTTCTCTGCTATATAGATAGATGAATTTGGAACTCTAAATCCAACATGGTTTCTAGTAGCTCTTTGAAACTTGACAAAATAAAGGAGTTCTCAATTTTGTCTCTATGATTTGTTTCCGCTTCAAGTAGCCCTAAGCAGTGACTGTGGAAAAGCACTTTCCTTGAGAGAGGTTGCCAAGCTTCCAAGATATTACTTGTTTCCGAAATTCCAGCAAATATTTTTTCACCTAATCGTGATGATACTTGGTGGTAATGACAAGTCCACAAATTCCACTTGGCTCACCAAATTTTGTTCTTCTAGGTTGAAGCGTTCGTTTACAGTAGCAGTTTTTATTTTTAGGTTTCACTCTGTTCTCTCCTATATAGATAGATGAATTTGGAACTCTAAATCCAACATGGTTTGTAGTAGCTCTTTGAAACTTAACAAAATAAAGGAGTTCTCAGTTTTGTCTATATGGTTTGATTCCTCTTCAGGTAGCCCTGGCACAGACTGAGGAAAAGCACTTTCATTGAGAGGGGTTGCCAAGCTTCTAAGAAATAACGAGTTTCCGAAATACCAGCAAATACTTTTTCACCCAAACTTGATGATACTTGGTGGTAAGGACAAGTACACAAATCCTACTTGGCTCACCAAATTTTGTTCCTCTAGGTTGAAGCATTCGTCTACAGTAGCAGTTTTTATTTTTAGGTTTCACTCTGTTCTCTCCTATATAGATAGATGAATTTGGAACTCTAAATCCAACATGGTTTGTAGTAGCTCTTTGAAACTTAACAAAGTAAAGGAGTTCCCAGTTTTGTCTCTATGATTTGTTCCCTCTTCAAGTAGTCCTAGGCACAGACTGTGGAAAAGCACTTTCATTGAGAGGGGTGGCCAAACTTCCAAGCAATTACGAGTTTCCGAAATTCCAGCAAATATTTTTTCACCCAAAGTGGATGATACGTGGTGGTAATGATCGGTACACAAATCCCACTTGACTCACCAAATTTTGTTCTTCTAGGTTGATGCGTTCATTTTCAGTAGCAGGTTTTATTTTTAGGTTTCACTCTGTTCTCTCCTATAGAGATAGATGAATTTGGAACTCTAAATCAAACAGGGTTTGTAGTAGCTCTTTGAAACTTGACAAAATAAAGGACTTCTCAGTTTTGTCTCTATGGTTTGTTTCTTCTTCAATTAGCCCTGGCACTGACTGTGGAAAAGCACTTTCATTGAGAGGGGTTGCCAAGCTTCTAAGAAATAATGAGTTTCCGAAATACCAGCAAATATTTTTTCACCCAATCTTGCTGGTACTTGGTGGTAAGGACAAGTACACAAATTCCACTTGGCTCACCTAATTTTGTTCTTCTAGGTTCAAGCATTCGTCTACAGTAGCAGTTTTTAATTTTAGGTTTCACTCTGTTCTCTCCTATATATATAGATGAATTTGGAACTCTAAATCCAACATGGTTTGTAGTAGCCCTTTGAATCTAGACCAAATAAAGGAGTTCTCAGTTTTGTCTCTATGATTTGTTTTCGCTTCAGTGTAGCCCTAAGCAGAGTCTGTGGAAAAGCACTTTCATTGACATGGGTTGCCAAGGTACCAAGAAATTACGAGATTGCGAAATACCAGCAAATATTTTTACACCCAATCTTGATGATACTTGGTGGTAATGATCGGTACACAAATCTTACTTGGCTCACCAAATTTTGTTCTTCTAGGTTGAAGCATTCGTCTACAGTAGCAGTTTTTATATTTAGGTTTCACTCTGTTTTCTGCTATATAGATAGATGAATTTGGAACTCTAAATCCAACATGGTTTGTAGTAGCTCTTTGAAACTTGACAAAATAAAGGAGTTCTCAGTTTTGTCTCTATTGTTTGTTTCCTCTTCAAGTAGCCCTAGGCACAGACGGTGGAAAAGCACTTTCAATGAGAGGGGTTTCCAAGCTTCCAAGAAAATACGAGTTTCTGAAATACCAGCAAATATTTTTTCACCCAATCTTGATGATGCGTGGTGGTAATGACAAGTCCACATATCCCACTTGGCTCACCAAATTTTGTTCTTCTAGGTTGAAGCGTTCTTTTACATTAGCAGTTTTCATTTTTAGGTTGCACTCTGTTCTCTCCTATATAGATAGATGAATTTGGAACTCTAAATCCAACATGGTTTTTAGTAGCTCTTTGAAACTTGACAAAATAATGGAGTTCTCAGTTTTGTCTCTATGATTTTTTTCCGCTTCAAGTAGCCCTAAGCAGTGACTGTGGAAAAGCACTTTCCTTGAGAGGTGTTGCCAGTGTTCCAACAAATTACGAGTTTCCGAAATACCAGCAAATATTTTTTCACCCAATCTTGATGATGCGTGGTGGTAATGACAAGTTCACAAATCCCACTTGGCTCACCAAATTTTATTCTTCTAGGTTGAAGCGTTCGTTTACAGTAGCAGTTTTCATTTTTAGGTTGCACTCTGTTCTCTAATATATTGATAGATGAATTTGGAACTCTAAATCCAACATTGTTTGTAGTAGCTCTTTGAATCTTGACAAAATAAATGTGTTTTCAGTTTTGTCTCAATGATTTGTTTTCGCTTCATGTAGACCTAAGCAGAGACTGTGGAAAAGCACTTTCATTGAATGAGGTTGCAAAGCTTCCAAGAAATTACGAGTTTCCGAAATACCAGCAAATATTTTTTCACCCAATTGATGATACGTGGTGGTAATGACAAGTCCACCATTCCCACTTGGCTCTCCAAATTTTGTTCTTCAAGGTTGAAGCGTTCGTTTACAGTCGCAGTTTTTATTTTTAGGTTTCACTCTGTTCTCTCCTATATAGATAGATGAATTTGGAACTCTCAATCCAACATGGTTTGTAGTAGCTCTTTGAAACTTGAAAAAATAAAGGAGTTCTCAGTTTTGTTTCTATGGTTTGTTTCCTCTTCAAGTAGTCCTAGGCACAGACTGTGGAAAAGCTCTTTCATTGAAAGGGGTTGCCAAGCTTCTAAGAAATAACGAGTTTCCGAAATACCAGCATATATTTTTTTCACCCAATCTTCATGATACTTGGTGGTAATGATCAGTACACAAATCCCACTTGGCTCACCAAATTTTGTTCTTCTAGGTTGATGCGTTCGTTTACAATAGCAGTTTTACTTTTAGGTTTCACTCTGTTCTCTCCTATATAGATAGATGAATTTGGAACTCTAAATCCAACATGGTTTGTAGTAGCTCTTTGAAAGTTGACAAAATAAAGGAGTCCTCAGTTTTGTCTCTATGGTTTGTTTCCTCTTCAAGTAGCCCTAGGCACATACGGTGGAAAAGCACTTTCATTGAGAGTGGTTGCCAAGCTTCCAAGAAATTACGAGTTTCCGAAATACCAGCAAATATTTTCTCACCCAATCTTGATGATACGTGGTGGTAATGACAAGTACAAAAATCCCACTTGGTCAACAAATTTTGTTCTTCTAGGTTTAAGCGTTCGTCTACAGTAGCAGTTTTATATTTAGGTTTCACTCTGTTCTCTCCTATATATACAGATGAATTTGGAACTCTAAATCCATCATGGTTTGTAGTAGCTCTTTGAAACTTGACAAAATAAATGAGTTCTCAGTTTTGTCTCTATGGTTTGTTTATTCCTCAAGTCGCCCAAGGCAAAGACTGTGGAAAAGCACTTTAATTTTGTTCTTCTAGGTTGATGCGTTCGTTTTCAGTAGCAGTTTTTATTTTTAGGTTTCACTCTGTTCTCTCCTATATAGATAGATGAATTTGGAACTATAAATCCAACATGGTTTGTAGTAGCTCTTTGAAACTTTACAAAATAAAGGAGTTCTCTGATTTGCCTCTATGGTTTGTTTCCTCTTCAATTAGGCCTAGGCACAGACGGTGAAAAAGCACTTTCATTGAGAGGGGTTGCCAAGCTTCCAAGAAATTACGAGTTTCCCAAATACCAGCAAGTATTTTTTCACCCTATCTTGATGATACTTGGTGGTAATGATCGGAACACAAATCCCACTTGACTCACCAAATTTTGTTCTTCTAGGTTGATGCGTTCGTTTTCAGTAGCAGTTTTTATTTTTAGGTTTCCCTCTATTGTCTCCTATATAGATAGATGAATTTGGAACTCAAAATCCAACATGGTTTGCAGTAGTTCTTTGAAACTTAAGAAAATAAAGTAGTTCTCAGTTTTGTCTCTATGTTTTGTTTCCTGTTCAAGTAGTCCTAGGCACAGACTGTGGAAAAGCACTTTCATTGAGAGGGGTGGCCAAGCTTCTAAGAAATAACGTGTTTCCGAAATACCAGCAAATATTTTTTCACCGAATCTTGATGACACTTCGTCGTAATGATCAGTACACAAATCCCACTTGGCTCACCAAATTTTGTTCTTCTAGGTTGAAGCGTTTGTTTACAGTAGCAGTTTTTATATTTAGGTATCAGTCTGTTCCTATATAGACAGATGAATTTGGAACTCTAAATCCAATATTGTTTGTAGTAGCTCTTTGAAACTTGACAAAATAAAGGAGTTCTCAGTTTTGTCTCTATGATTTTTTTCTCCTTCAAGTAGCCCTAAGCAGAGACTGTGGAAAAGCACTTTCATTGAGAGGGGTTTCCAAGCTACCAAGAAATTACGAGTTTCTGAAATAGAAGCAAATATTTTTTCACCCAATGTTGATGATACTTGGTGGTAATGATCAGTACACAAATCCTACTTGGCTCACCAAATTTTGTTCTTCTAGGTAGAAGCGTTCGTCTACTGCAGCAGTTTTTATATTTAGCTTTCCCTCTGTTCTCTCGTATATAGATAGATAAATTTGGAACTCTAAATCCAGCATGGTTTGAAGTAGCTCTTTGAAAGTTGACAAAATAAAGTCGTTCTCAGCTTTGTCTCTATGTTTTGTTTCCTCTTCAAGTAGACCTAGGCACAGACGGTGGAAAAGCACTTTCATTGAGAGGGGTGGCCAAGCTTCTAAAAAATAACGTGTTTCCGAAATACCAGCAAATATTTTTTAACCCAATGTTGATGATACTTGGTGGTAATGATCAGTACACAAATCCCACTAGGCTCACCAAATTTTGTTCTTCTAGGTTGAAGCGTTCGACTACTGTAGCCGTTTTTATATTTAGGTTTCACTCTGTTCTCTCCTATATAAATAGATGAATTTGGAACTCTAACTCCAACATGGTTTGTAGTAGCTCTTTAAAACTTGACAAAATTAAGGAGTTCTTAGTTTTGTCTCTATGGATTGTTTCCTCTTCAAGTAGCCCTAGGCACTGACTGTGGAAAAGCACTTTCATTGAGAGGGGTTGCGAAGCTTCCAAGATATTACGAGTTTCCAAAATACCAGCAAATATTTTTTCACCCAATCTTGATGATACTTGGTGGTAATGATCGCTACACAAATCCCACCTGACTCACCAAATTTTGTTCTTCTAGGTTGATGCGTTTGTTTACAGTAGCAGTTTTTATTTTTAGGTTTCACTCTGTTCTCTCCTATATAGATAGATGAATTTGGAACTCTAAATCCAACATGGTTTGTAGTAGCTCTTTGAAACATGACAAAATAAAGGAGTTCTCAGTTTTGTCACTATGGTTTGTTTCCTCTTCAAGTTGCCCTAGGCACAGACGGTGGAAAAGCAGTTTCATTGAGAGGGGTTGCCAAGCTTCCAAGAAATTACCAGTTTCCGAAATACCAGCAAATATTTTTTCACCCAGTGTCGATGATACTTGGTGGTAATGATCTGTACACAAATCCAACTTGGCTCACCAAATTTTGTTCTTCTACTTTGAAGCGTTCATCTACAGTAGCAGGTTTTATATTTAGGTTTCACTCTGTTCTCTCGTATATAGAAAGATGAATTTGGAACTCTAAATCCAACATGGTTTTTAGTGGCTCTTTGAAACTTGACAAAATAAAGGGGTTTTCGGTTTTGTCTCAACGATTTGTTTCTGCTTCAAGTATCCCTAAGCAGAGACTGTGGAAGAGCACTATCATTGATGGGGGTTGCCAAGCTTCCAAGAAAATACGAGTTTCGTAAATAGCAGCAAATATTTTTTCACCCAATCTTGATGACACTTGGTGGTAATGACAAGTCCACAAATCCCACTTGGCTCAACAAATTTTGTTCTTCTACTTTGAAGCGTTCATCTACGGTAGCAGGTTTTATATTTAGATTTCACTCTGTTCTCTCCTATATAGATAGATGAATTTGGAACTCTAAATCCAACATGGTTTGTAGTAGCTCTTTGAAACTTGACAAAATAAAGGAGATTTCCGTTATGTCTCTATGATTTGTTTCCGTTTCATGTAGCCCTAAGCAGAGACTGTGGAAAAGCACTTTCATTGAAAGGGTTTGCCAAACTTCCAAGAAATTACGACTTTGGGAAATATCAGAAAATATTTTTCACCCAATGTTGATGATACGTAGTGGTAATGACAAGTCCACAAATACCACGTGGCTCACCAAATTTTGTTCTTCTCTGTTGAAACGTTCGTTTACAGTAGCAGTTTTTATTTTTAGGTTTCACTCTGTTCTCTCCTATATAGATAGATGAATTTGGAACTCTAAATCTAACATGGTTTGTAGTAGCTCTTTGAATGTTGACAACATAAAGGAGTCTTCAGTTTTGTCTCAATGATTTGTTTCTGCTTCAAGTATCATTAAGCAGAGACTGTGGAAGGCACTATCATTGATGGGGTTTGCCAAGCTTCCAAGAAAATACGAGTTCCCGAAAAAGCAGCAAATATTTTTTCACCCAATCTTGATGATACTTGGTGGTAATGACAAGTACACAAATCCAGCTTGGCTCAACAGATTTTGTTTTTCTAGGTTTAAGCATTCGTCTACAGAAGCAGTTTTATATTTAAGTTTCACTCTGTTCTCTCCTATATAGATAGATGAATTTGGAACTCTAAATCCATCATGATGTGTAATTGCTCTTTAAAACTTGACAAAATAAAGGAGTTCTCAGTTTTGTTTCTTTGGTTTGTTTCCTTTTCAAGTAGTCCTAGGCACAGACTCTTGAAAAGCACTTTCATTGAGAGGGGTTGAAAAGCTTCTAAAAAATAACGATTTTCCGAAATACCAGCAAATATTTTTTCACCCAATCTTGATGATACATGGTGGTAATGATTGGTACACAAATCCCACTTGACTCACCAAATTTTGTTCTTCTAGGTTGAAGTGTTCGTTTACAGTAGCAGTTTATATTTTTAAGTTCCCTCTGTTCTCTCCTATATAGATAGATGAATTTGGAACTGTAAATCCAACATGGTTTGTAGTAGCTCTTTGAAACTTGGCAAAATAAAGGAGTTTTCCGTTTTGTCTCTACGATTTGTTTCCGCTTCATGTAGTCCTAAGCAGAGACTGTGGAAAAGCACTTTCATTGAAAGGGGTTGCCAATCTTACAATTAATTACGAGTTCCCGAAATACCAGCCAATATTTTTTCACCCAATCTTGATGATACTTGGTGGTAATGATCAGTACACCAATCCAAGTTGGCTCACCAAATTTTCTTCTTCTAGGTTGAAGTGTTCGTTTACAGTAGCAGTTTTTATATTTAGGTTCAACTCTGTTATCTGCTATATAGATAGATGAATTTGGAATTCTAAATCCAACATGGTTTGTAGTAGCTCTTTGAAACTTGACAAAATAATGGAGTTCTCAGATTTGTCTCTATGGTTTGTTTCCTCTTCAAGTAGCCCTAGGCACAGACTGTGGAATAGCACTTTCATTGAGAGGGGTTGCAAAGCTTCTAAGAAATAACGAGTTTCCGAAATACCAGCAAATATTTTTCACCCAATCTTGGTGATACTTGGTAGTACTGATCGGTACACAAATCCCACTTGACTCACCAAATTTTGTTCTTCTAGGTTGAAGCTTTCGCTTACAGTAGCAATTTATATTTTTAGTTTTTCTTTCTTCTCTCCTATACAGATAGATGAATTTGAAACTCTAAATCCAATATGGTTTGTAGTAGCTCTTTGAAACTTGACAAAATAAAGGAGTTCTCAGTTTTGTCTCTATGGTTTGTTTCCGCTTCATGAAGCCCTAAGCAGAGACTGTGGAAAAGCACTTTCATTGAAAGGGCTTGCCAATCTTCCAATAAATTACGAGTTTCCGAAATACCAGCAAATATTTTTTCACCCAATGTTGATGATACGTGGTGGTAATGACAAGTACACAAATCCCACATGGCTCACCAAATTTTGTTCTCCAAGGTTGGAGCGTTCGTATACAGTAGCAGTTATTATTATTAGGTTTCACTCTGTTCTCTCCTATATAGATAGATGAATTTGGAACTCTAAATCCAACATGGTTTGTAGTAGCTCTTTGAATCTTGACAAAATAAAGGAGTTCTCAGTTTTGTCTCTATGATTTGTTTCCACTTCATGTAGCACTAAGCAGAGACTGTGGGGAAGCACTTTCATTGAAAGGGGTTGCCAAGCTTCCAATAAATTACGAGTTTCCGAAATAGCAGCAAATATTTTTTCACCCAATGTTGATGATACTTGGTGGTAATGATGAGTACACAAATCTCACTTGGCTCACCAAATTTTCTTCTTCTAGTTTGAAGCGTTCGTTTACAGAAGCAGTTTTCATATTTAGGTTTGACTCTGTTCTCTCCTACATAGATAGATGAATTTGGAACTCTAAATCCAACATGGTTTGTAGTAGCTCTTTGAAACTTGACAAAATAAAGGAGTTTTCTGTTTTTTCTCTATGATTTGCTTCCGCTTCATGTAGCCCTAAGAAGAGACTGTGGAAAAGCACTTTCATTGAAAGGGGTTGCCAAGCTTCCAAGAAATTACGAGTTTCCGAAAAACCACCAAATATTTTTTCACCCAATGTTGATGAAACGTGGAGGTAATGACAAGTCCACAAATCCTACTTGGCTCACCAAATTTTGTTCTTCTAGGTTGAAGCGTACGTTTACAGTAAAAGTTTTTTATTTTTAGGTTTCACTCTGTTCTCTCCTATATAGATAGATGAATTTGGAACTCTAAATCCAACATGGTTCTTAGTAGCTCTTTGAAACATGACAAAACAAAGGAGTTCTCAGTTTTTTCTCTATGTTTTGTTTCCTCTTCAATTATCACTAGGCACAGACTGTGGAAAGAACTTTCATTGAGAGGGGTTTCCAAGCTTCTAAGAAATAACGAGTTTCCGAAATACCAGAAAATATTTTTCACCCAATCTTGATGATACTTGGTAGTATTAATCGGTACACAAATCCCACTTGGCTCACCAAATTTTGTTCTTCTAGGTTGAAGCGTTCATTTAGAGAAGCAGCTTTTATTTTTATGTTTCACTCTGTTGTCTCTTATAGATAGATGAATTTGGAAGTCTAAATCCAACATGGTTTGTAGTAGCTCTTTGAAACGTGACAAAATAAAGGAGTTCACAGTTTTTTCTAAATGGTTTGTTTCCTCTTCAAGTAATCCTAGGCACAGACTGTTTAAAAGAACTTTCATTGAGAGGGGTTGCCAAGCTTCTAAGAAATAACGAGTTTCCGATATACCAGCAAATATTTTTTCACCCAATGTCGATGATACTTGGTGGTAATGATCTGTATAAAAATCACACTTCCCTCACCAAATTTTGTTCTTCTCCTTTGAATCGTTGGTCTACAGTAAATATTTTAATATTTAGGTTTCACTCTGTTCTCTCCTATATAGATAGATGAATTTGGAACTCTAAATCCAACATGGTTTGTAGTAGCTCTTTGAAACTTGACAAAAAAAAGGAGTTCTCAGTTTTGTCTCTATGATTTGTTTCCGCTTCATGTAGCCCTAAGCATAGACTGTGGAAAAGCAGTTCCATTGAAAGGGGTTGCCAAGCTTCCAATAAATTACGAGTTTCCAAAATAACAGCAAATATTTTTTGACCCAATGTTGATAATACTTGGTGGTAAAGATAAGTACACAATCTCACTTGGTTCACCAAATTTTGTTCTTCTAGGTTGAAGCGTTCGTTTACAGTATCAGTTTTTATATTTTGGTTTCACTCTGTTCTCTCCTATAGAGATTCATGAATTTGGAACTCTAAATCCAATATGGTTTGTAGTAGCTCTTTGAAAGTTGACAAAATAATGGAGTTATCAGTTTTTTCTCTATGGTTTTTCCCTCTTCAAGTAGTCCTAGGCACAGACTGTGGAAAACCACTTTCATTGAGAGGGGTTGCCAAGCTTTTAAGAAATAACGAGTTTCCAAAATACCAGCAAATATTTTTGCACCCAGTCTTGATGATACTTGTTGGTAATGATCAGTACACAAATCCCACTTGGCTCACCAAATTTTCTTCTTCTATGTTGAAGCGTTCGTCTACAGTATCAGTTTTCATATTTAGGTTTCACTCTATTCTCTGCTACATAGATAGATGAATTTGGAACTCTAAATCCAACATGGTTGTAGTAGCTGTTTGAAAGGAGACAAAATAAAGGAGTTCTCAGATTTGTCTCTATGGTTTGTTTCCTCTTCAAGTAGCCCTAAGCATAGACTGCGTAAAAGCACTTTCATTGAGAGGGGTGGCCAAGCCTCCAAGAAATTACGAGTTTCCAAAATAACAGCAAATATTTTTTGACCCAATGTTGATAATACTTGGTGGTAAAGATAAGTACACAATCTCACTTGGTTCACCAAATTTTGTTCTTCTAGGTTGAAGCGTTCGTTTACAGTATCAGTTTTATATTTTGGTTTCACTCTGTTCTCTCCTATAGAGATTCATGAATTTGGAACTCTAAATCCAATATGGTTTGTAGTAGCTCTTTGAAAGTTGACAAAATAATGGAGTTATCAGTTTTTTCTCTATGGTTTTTCCCTCTTCAAGTAGTCCTAGGCACAGACTGTGGAAAACCACTTTCATTGAGAGGGGTTGCCAAGCTTTTAAGAAATAACGAGTTTCCAAAATACCAGCAAATATTTTTGCACCCAGTCTTGATGATACTTGTTGGTAATGATCAGTACACAAATCCCACTTGGCTCACCAAATTTTCTTCTTCTATGTTGAAGCGTTCGTCTACAGTATCAGTTTTCATATTTAGGTTTCACTCTATTCTCTGCTACATAGATAGATGAATTTGGAACTCTAAATCCAACATGGTTGTAGTAGCTGTTTGAAAGGAGACAAAATAAAGGAGTTCTCAGATTTGTCTCTATGGTTTGTTTCCTCTTCAAGTAGCCCTAAGCATAGACTGCGTAAAAGCACTTTCATTGAGAGGGGTGGCCAAGCCTCCAAGAAATTACGAGTTTCCGAAATACCAGCAAATATTTTTTCACCCAATGTTGATGATACTTGGTGGTAAGGACAAGAACAAAAATCCCACTTGGATCACCAAATTTTGTTCTTCTGGGTTGAAGCGTTCGTCTACAGTAGCAGTTTTTATATTTAGGTTTCACTCTGTTCTCTGCTATATATATAGATGAATTTGGAACTCTAAATCCAACATGATTTGTAGTAGCTCTTTGAAACTTGAAAAATAATGGAGTTCTTTGTTTCGTCTCTATGGACTGTTTCCTCTTCAAGTAGCCCTAGGCCCTGACTTTGGAAAAGCACTTTCATTGTGAGGGGTTGCCAAGCTTCCAAGAAATTACGAGTTTCCGAAATAACAGCAAATATTTTTTCACCCAATGTTGATGATACTTGGTGCTAATGATCAGTACACAAATCCCACATGGCTCATTAGATTTTGTTCTTCTAGGTTGAAGCGTTCGTCTACTGTAGGAGTTTTTATATTTAGGTTTCACTCTGTTCTCTGCTATATAGATAGATGAATTTGGAACTCTAAATCCAACATGGTTTGTAGTAGCTCTTTTCAACTTGACAAAATAAAGGAGTTCTCAGTTTTATCTCTATGGTTTCTTTCCTCTTCAAGTAGCCCTTGAAGGGCTACAGAAGGTGGAAAAGCACTTTCATTGAGAGGGGATGCCAAGCTTCCAAGAAAATACGAGTTTCCGAAATACCAGCAAATATTTTTTCACCCAATCTTGATGATATGTAGTGGTAATGACAAGTCCACAAATCCCACTTGGCTCACCAAATTTTGTTCTTCTAGTTTGAAGCTTTCGTTTACAGTAGCAGTTTTCATATTTGGGTTGCACTCTGTTCTCTCCTATATTGATAGATGAATTTGGAACTCTAAATACAACATGGTTTGTAGCAGCTCTTTGAAACTTGACAAAATAAAGGAGTTTTCAGTTTTGTCTCTATGATTTGTTTCCGTTTCATGTAGCCCTAAGCAGAGACTGTGGAAAAGCACTTTCATTGAAAGGGGTTGCCAAGCTTCCAAGAAATTACGAGTTTCCGAAATACCAGCAAATATTTTTGCACCCAATCTTGATGATACTTGGTGGTAATGACAAGTACACAAATCCCACTTGGGTCACCATATTTTGTTCTTCTAGGTTGAAGCATTCGTCTACAGTAGCAGTTTTTATATTTAGGTTTCACTCTGTTCTCTCCTATATAGATAGATGAATTTGGAACTCTAAATCCAACATGGTTTGTAGTAGCTCTTTGAAACTTTACAAAATAAAGGAGTTCTCAGTTATGTCTCTATGATTTGTATCCGCTTCAAGTAGCCCTAAGCAGAGACTGTGGAAAAGCACTTTCATTGAACATGGTTGCCAAGCTTCCAAGAAATTACGAGTTTCCGAAATACCAGCAAATATTTTTTCACACAATGTTGATGATACTTGGTGGTAATGATCGGTACACAAATCCAAATTGGCTCACCAACTTTTGTTCTTCTAGGTTGAAGCGTTCGTCTACAGTAGCAGTTTTTATATTTAGGTTTCACTCTGTTCTCTGCTATATAGATAGATGAATTTGGAACTCTAAATCCAACATGGTTTGTAGTAGCTCTTTTCAACTTGACAAAATAAAGGAGTTCTCAGTTTTGTCTCTATGGTTTGTCTCCTCTTCAAGTAGCCCTAGGCACAGAAGGTGGAAAAGCACTTTCATTGAGAGGGGTTGCCAAGCTTCCAAGAAAATACGAGTTTCCGAAATAGCAGCAAATATTCTTTCACCCAACTTGATGATACGTGGTGGTAATGACAAGTCCACAAATCCCACTTGGCTCACCAAATTTTGTTCTTGTTGGTTGAAGCTTTCGTTCACAGTAGCAGTTTTCATTTTTAGGTTGCACTCTGTTCTCTCCTATATTGATAGATGAATTTGGAACTCTAAATCCAACATGGTTTGTAGTAGCTCTTTGAGTCTTGACAAAATAAAGGAGTTTTAAGTTTTGTCTCTATGATTTGTTTCCGTTTCAGGTAGCCCTAAACAGAGACAGTGGAAAAGCACTTTCATTGAAAGGGGTTGCCAAGCTTCCAAGAAATTACGAGTTTCCGAAATACCATCAAATATTTTTTCACCCAATGTTGATGATACTTGGTGGTAATGTCAAGTACAAAAATCCCACTTGGCTCACCAAATTTTGTTCTTCCAGGTTGAAGCGTTCGTTTACAGTAGCAGTTTTTATTTTTAGGTTTCACTCTGTTCTCTCCTATATAGATAGATGAATTTGGAACTCCAAATCCAACTTGGTTTGCAGTAGCTCTTTGAAAGTTGACATAATAAAGGAGTTCTCAGTTTTGTCTCTATGGTTTGTTTCTTCTTCAAGTAGCCCTAGGCACAGACTGTGGAAAAGAACTTTCATTGAGAGGGGTTGCCAAGCTTCTAAGAAAGAACGAGTTTCCGAAATACCAGCAAATATTTTTTCACCCAATGTTGATGATACTAGGTGGTAATGATCAGTACACAAATCCCACTTGGATCACCAAATTTTGTTCTTCTGGGTTGAAGCGTTCGTCTACAGTAGCAGTTTTTATATTTATGTTTCACTCTGTTATCTCCGATATAGATAGATGAATTTGGAACTCTAAATCCAACATGGTTTGTAGTAGCTCTTTGAAACTTGACAAAATAAAGGAGTTCTCAGTTTTGTCTTTATGGTTTGTTGCCTCTTCAAGTAGCCCTAGGCACAGACGGTGGAAAAGCACTTTCATTGAGAGGGGTTGACAAGCTTCCAAGAAATTACGAGTTTCTGAAATACCAGAAAATATTTTTTAACACAATCTTGATGATACTTGGTGGTAATGATCGGTACACAAATCCAAATTGGCTCACCAACTTTTGTTCTTCTAGGTTGAAGCGTTCGTCTACAGTAGCAGTTTTTATATTTAGGTTTCACTCTGTTCTCTGCTATATAGATAGATGAATTTGGAACTCTAAATCCAACATGGTTTGTAGTAGCTCTTTGAAACCTGACAAAATAAAGGAGTTCTCAGTTTTGTCTCTATGGTTTGTTTCCTCTTCAAGTAGCCCTAGGCACTGAAGGTGGAAAAGCACTTTCATTGAGAGGGGTTGCCAAGCTTCCAAGAAAATACGAGTTTCCGAAATACCAGCAAATATTTTTTCACCCAACTTGATGATACGTGGTGGTAATGACAAGTCCACAAATCCCACTTGGCTCACCAAATTTTGTTCTTCTAGGTTGAAGCGTTCGTCTACAGTAGCAATTTTTATATTTAGGTTTCACTCTGTTCTCTCCTATATAGATAGATGAATTTGGAACTCTAAATCCAACATGGTTTTTAGTAGCTCTTTGAAACTTGACAAAATAAAGGAGTTCTCAGTTTTGTCTCTATGGTTTGTTGCCTCTTCAAGTAGCCCTAGGCACAGACGGTGGAAAAGCACTTTCATTGAAAGGGGTTGACAAGCTTCCAATAAATTACGAGTTTCCGAAATAGCAGCAAATATTTTTTCACCCAATGTTGATGATACTTGGTGGTAATGATCAGTACACAAATCCCACTTGGCTCACCAAATTTTCTCCTTCTAGTTTGAAGCGTTCGTTTACAGTAGCAGTTTTTATATTTAGGTTTGACTCTGTTCTCTCCTATATAGATAGATGAATTTGGAACTCTAAAACCAACATGGTGTGTAATAGCTCTTTGAAACTTCACAAATTAAAGGAGTTTTCAGTTTTGTCTCTATGGTTTGTTTCCTCTTCAAGTCGCCCTGGCACAGACTGTGAAAAAGCACTTTCATCGAGAGGGGTTGCCAAGCTTTTAAGAAATAACGAGTCCGAAATACCAGCAAATATTTTTTCACCCAATCTTGATGATACTTGTTGGTAATGATCAGTATACAATTCACAGTTGGCTCACCAAATCTTCTTCTTCTTGGTTGAAGCGTTCGTTTACAGTAGCAGTTTATATTTTTAGTTTCCCTCTGTTCTCTCCTATATAGATAGATGAATTTGGAACTCTAAATCCAACATGGTTTGTAGTAGCTCTTTGAAACTTGACAAAATAGTGGAGTTCTCAGTTTTGTCTCTATGATTTGTATCCGCTTCAAGTAGCCCTAAGCAGAGACTGTGGAAATGCACTTTCAATGAGATGGGTTGCCAAGCTTCCAAGAAACTACGAGTTTCCGAAATACCAGCAAATATTTTTTCACCCAATGTTGATGATACGTGGTGGTAATGACAAGTACACAAATCCCACTTGGCTCACCAAATTTTGTTCTTCTAGGTTGAAGCGTTCGTTTACAATATCAGTTTTTATTTTTAGGTTTCACTCTGTTCTCTTCTATAGAGACAGATGAATTTGGAACTCTAAATTCAACATGGTTTGTAGTAGCTCTTTGAAACTAGACAAAATAAAGGAGTTCTCAGTTTTGTCTCTATGGTTTGTTTCCTCTTAAAGTAGCCCTAGGCACAGACTGTGGAAAAGTACTTTCGTTGAGAGGGGTTGCCAAGCTTCTAAGAAATAACGAGTTTCCGAAATACCAGCAATTATTTTTTCACCCTATGTCGATGATACTTGGTGGTAATGATCCGTACACAAATCCCACTTGGCTCACCAAATTTTGTTCTTCTAATTGAAGCGTTCATCTACAGTAGCAATTTTAATATTTAGGTTTCACTCTGTTCTCTCCTATATAGATAGATGAATTTGGAACTCTAAATCCAACATGGTTTGTAGTAGCTCTTTGAAACTTGACAAAACAAAGGAGTTTTCTGTTTTGTCTCTATGATTTGTTTCCGCTTCATGTAGCCCTACGCAGAGACTGTGGAAAAGCACTTTCATTGAAAGGGGTTGCCAGCTTCCAAGAAATTACGAGTTTCCGAAATACCACCAAATATTTTTTCACCCAATGTTGATGAAACGTGGAGGTAATGACAAGTCCACAAATCCTACTTGGCTCACCAAATTTTGTTCTTCTAGGTTGAAGCGTACGTTTACAGTAAAACTTTTTTTTTTTAAGTTTCACTCTGTTCTCTCATGTATAGATAGATGAATTTGGAACTCTAAATCCAACATGATTTGTAGTAGCTCTTTGAAACTTGACAAAATGAAAGTGTTCTCAGTTTTGTCTCTATTGTTTGTTTCCTCTTCAAGTAGCCCTAGGCACAGACTGTGGAAAAAGACTTTCATTGAGAGGGGTTGCCAAGCTTTTAAGAAATAAAGATTTTCCGAAATACCAGCAAATATTTTTCACACAATCTTGATGATACTTGGTAGAAATGATCGGTACAAAAATCCCACTTGACTCACCAAATTTTGTTCTTCTAGGTTGAAGCGTTCGTTTACAGTAGCAGTTTATATTTTTAGTTTCCCTCTGTTCTATCCTATATAGATAGATGATTTTGGAACTCCAAATCCAACATGGTTTGTAGTAGCTCTTTGAAACTTGACAAAATAAAGGAGTTCTTATTTTTGTCTCTATGATTTGTTTCCGCTTCATGTAGCCCTAAGCAGAGACTGTGGAAAAGCACTTTCATTGAACGGGGTTGCCAAGCTTCCAAGAAATTACGAGTTTCCGAAATACCATCAAATATTTTTTCACCCAATGTTGATGATACTTCGTTGTAATGATAAGTACACAAATCCCACTTGGCTCACCAAATTTTGTTCTTTTAGGTTGAAGCGTTCGTTTACAGTAGCAGTTTTTATATTTAGGTTTCTCTCTGTTCTCTCCTATACAGATAGATGAATTTGGAACTCAAAATCCAACATGGTGTGTAATAGCTCTTTGAAACTTCACAAATTAAAGGAGTTTTCAGTTTTGTCTCTATGGTTTGTTTCCTCTTCAAGTCGCCCTGGCACAGACTGTGGAAAAGCACTTGCATCGAGAGGGGTTGCCAAGCTTTTAAGAAATAACGAGTCCGAAATACCAGCAAATATTTTTTCACCCAATCTTGATGATACTTGTTGGTAATGATCAGTACACAAATCCCAGTTGGCTCACCAAATCTTCTTCTTCTAGGTTGAAGCGTTCGTTTACAGTAGCAGTTTATATTTTTAGTTTCCCTCTGTTCTCTCCTATATAGATAGATGAATTTTAACTCTAAATCCAACATGGTTTGTAGTAGCTCTTTGAAACTTGACAAAATAAAGGAGTTCTCAGTTTTGTCTCTATGATTTGTATCTGCTTCAAGTAGCCCTAAGCAGAGACTGTGGAAATGCACTTTCAATGAGAGGGGTTGCCAAGCTTCCAAGAAATTACGAGTTTCCGAAATACCAGCAAATATTTTTTCACCCAATGTTGATGATACGTGGTGGTAATGACAAGTACACAAATCCCACTTGGCTCACCAAATTTTGTTCTTCTAGGTTGAAGCGTTCGTTTACAATAGCAGTTTTTATTTTTAGGTTTCACTCTGTTCTCTTCTATAGAGACAGATGAATTTGGAACTCTAAATTCAACATGGTTTGTAGTAGCTCTTTGAAACTAGACAAAATAAAGGAGTTCTCAGTTTTGTCTCTATGGTTTTTTTCCTCTTAAAGTAGCCCTAGGCACAGACTGTGAAAAGTACTTTCGTTGAGAGGGGTTGCCAAGCTTCTAAGAAATAACGAGTTTCCGAAATACCAGCAAATATTTTTTCAACGAATCTTGATGATACTTGGTGGTCATGATCAGTACACAAATCCCACTTGGCTCACCAAATTTTGTTCTTCTAGGTTGAAGCGTTCGTCTACAGTAGCAGTTTTTATATTTAGGTTTCACTCTATCTCTCCTGTATAAATAGATGAATTTGGAATTCTAAATCCAATATGGTTTGTAGTAGCTCTATGAAACTTGACAAAGTAAAGGAGTTCTCAATTTTGTCTCTAAGATTTGTTTCCGCTTCATGTAGCGCTAAGCAGAGACTGTGGAAAAGCACTTTCATTGAAAGGGGTTGCCCAGCTTCCAAGAAATTACGAGTTCAGAAATAGCAGCAAATATTTTGTCACCCAATATTGATGATACTTGGTGGTAATGATCGGTACACAAATCCCACTTGGCTCACCAAATTTGTTCTTCTAGGTTGAAGCGTTCGTCTACAGTAGCAGTTTTTATATTTAGGTTTCACTCTGTTCTCTGCTATATAGATAGATGAATTTGGAACTCTAAATCCAACATTTTTTCTAGTGGCTCTTTGAAACATGACAAAATAAAGGAGTTCTCAGTTTGTCTCTATGGTTTGTTTCCCCTTCAAGTAGCCCTAGGCACAGACTGTGGAAAGCACTTTCATTGAGAGGGGTTGCCAAGCTTCTAAAATAACGAGTTTCTGAAATACCAGCAAATATTTTTTCACCCAATCTTGATGATACTTGGTGGTAATGACAAGTACACAAATCCCACTTGGCTCCCCAAAGTTTGTTCTTCTATGTTGAAGATTTCGTTCACAGTAGCAGTTTTATTTTTTAGGTTCCCTCTGTTCTCTCCTATTTAGATAGATGAATTTTGAACTCCAAATCCAACATGGTTTGTAGTAGCTCTTTGAAACTTGGAAAAATAAAGGAGTTCTCAGTTTTGTCTCTATGATTTGTTTCCGCTTCATGTATCCCTAAGCAGAGACTGTGGGAAAGCACTTTCATTGAAATGGGTTGCCAAGCTTCCAAGAAATTATGAGTTTCCGAAATAGCAGCAAATATAAGTACAAGAAGCCAACTTGGCTCACCAAATTTTGTTTTGCTAGGTTGAAGCGTTTGTTTACAGTAGCAGTTTTTATTTTTAGGTTTCACTCTGTTCTCTCCTATATAGATAGATGAATTTGGAACTCTAAATCCAACATGGTTTGTAGTAGCTCTTTGAAACTTGACAAAATAAAGAAGTTCTCAGTTTTGTCTCTATTGTTTGTTTCCTCTTCAAGGAGCCCTAGGCACAGACTGTGGAAAACATTTTCATTGAGAGGGGTTGCCAAGCTTCTAAGAAATAACGAGTTTCACAAATACCAGCAAATATTTTTTCACCCAATCTTGATGTTACTGGGTGCTAATGATCAGTACACAAATCCCACTTGGCTCACTGAATTTTCTTCTTCTGGGTTGAAGCATTCATTAACAGTAGCAGTTTTTATTTTTAGGTTTCCATCTGTTCCTTTCCTATATTGATAGATGAATTTGGAACTCTATATCCAACATGGTTTGTAGTAGCTCTTTGAAACTTGACAAAATAAAGGTGTTCTCAGTTTTGTCTCTATGGATTGTTTCCTCTTCAAGTAGCCCTGGCACAGACTGTGGAAAAGCACTTTCATTGAGAGGGGTTGCCAAGCTTCTAAGAAATAACGAGTTTCTGAAATACCTTCAAGTATTTTTTCACCCAATCTTGATGATACTTGGTGGTGATGATCTGTCCTCAAATCCCACTTGGCTCACCAATTTTTGTTTTTCTAGGTTGAATCGTTCGTCTACAGTAGCAGTTTTTATATTTAGGTTTCACTCTGTTCTCTCATATATAGATAGATGAATTTGCTACTCTAAATCCAATATGGTTTGCAGTAGCTCTTTGAAACTTGACAAAATAAAGTAGTTCTCTGTTTTGTCTCTATGTATTGTTTCCTCTTCAAGTAGTCCTAGGCACAGTCTGTGGAAAAGCATTTTCATTGAGAGGGGTTGCAAAGCTTCTAAGATAACGAGTTTCCGAAATACCAGCAAATATTTTTTCACCGAATCTTGATGATAATTGCTAGTAATGATCAGTACACAAATCCCACTTGGCTTACCAAATTTTGTTTTTCTAGGTTGAAGCGTTCGTTTACAGTAGCAGTTTTTTTTATTTAGGTTTCACTCTGTTCTCTCTTATAGATAGATGAATTTGGAAGTATAAATCCAACATGGTTTGTAGTAGCTCTTTGAAACTTGACAAAATAAAGGAGTTCTCAGATTTGTCTCTATGGTTTGTTTCCTCTTCAAGTAATCCTAGGCACAGACTGTGGAAAATAACTTTGATTGAGAGGGGTTGCCAAGCTTCTAAGAAAAACGAGTATCCGAAATACCAGCTAATATTTTTTCACCCAATCTTGATGATACTTGGTGGTAATGATTGGTACATAAATCCCACTTGACTCACCAAATTTTGTTCTTCTAGGTTGAAGCGTTCGTTTACAGTAGCAGTTTATATTTTAAATTCCCTCTGTTCTCTCCTATATAGATAGATGAATTTGGAACTCTAAATCCAACATGGTTTGTTGTAGCTCTTTGAAACTTGACAAAATAAAGGAGTTTTAAGTTTTGTCTCTATGATTTGTTTCCTCTTCATTTATCCCTAAGCAGAGACTGTGGAAAAGCACTTTCATTGAAAGGAGTTGCCAAGCTTAAAAGAAACTACGAGTTTCCGAAATACCAGCAAATATTTTTTCACCCAATGATGATGATACGTGGTGGTACTGACAAGTACACAAATCCAACTTGCCTCGCCAAATTTTGTTCTTCTAGGTTGAAGCGTTCGATGACAGTAGCAGTTTTTATTTTTAGGTTTCACTCTGTTCTCTCCTATATAAATAGATGAATTTGGAACTCTAAATAAACATGGTTTGTAGTAGCTCTTTGAAAGTTGACAAAATAAAGGAGTTTTCAGTTTTGTCTCTATGGTTTGTTTCCTCTTCAAGTCGCCCAAGGCACAGAATGTGGAAAAGCACTTTCATTGAAAGTGGTTGCAAAGGTTTTAAGAAATAACGAGTTTCCGAAATACCAGCAAATATTTTTTCACCCAATGTTGATGATAATTCGTTGTAATGATCAGTACACAAATCCAGTTGGGTCACCAAATTTTGTTCTTCTAGGTTGAAGCGTTCTTTAACAGTAGCAGTTTTTATATTTAGGTTTCTCTCTGTTCTCTCCTCTATAGATAGATGAATTTGGACTCTAAATCCAACATGGTGTGTAACAGCTCTTTGAAACTTCACAAATTAAAGGAGTTTTCAGTTTGTCTCTATGGTTTGTTTCCTCTTCAAGTCGCCCTAGGCACAGACTGTGGAAAAGCACTTTCATTGAGAGGGGTTGCCAAGCTTTTAAGAAATAACGAGTCCGAAATACCAGCAAATATTTTTTCACCTAATCTTGAAGATACTTGGTGGTAATGATCAGTACACAAATCCCACTTGGCTCACTAAATTGTGTTCTTCTAGGTTGAAGCGTTAGTCTACAGTAGCAGTTTTTATATTTAGGTTTTTCTCTGTTCTCTCCTATACAGATAGATGAATTTGGAACTCTAAATCCAACATGGTTTGTAGTAGCTATTTGAAACTTGACAAAATAAAAGAGTTCTTGGTTTGTCTCTATGATTTGTTTCCGCTTCATGTATCCCTAAGCAGAGACTGTGGGAAAGCACTTTCATTGAAATGGGTTGCCAAGCTTCCAAGAAATTATGAGTTTCCGAAATAGCAGCAAATATAAGTACAAGAATCCCACTTGGCTCACCAAATTTTGTTTTGCTAGGTTGAAACGTTTGTTTACAGTAGCAGTTTTTATTTTTAGGTTTCACTCTGTTCTCTCCTATATAGATAGATGAATTTGGAACTCTAAATCCAACATGGTTTGTAGTAGCTCTTTGAAACTTGACAAAATAAAGAAGTTCTCAGTTTTGTCTCTATGGTTTGTTTCCTCTTCAAGGAGCCCTAGGCACAGACTGTGGAAAAAGCACTTTCATTGAGAGTGGTTGCCAAGCTTCTAAGAAATAACGAGTTTCAGAAATACCAGCAAATATTTTTTCACCCAATCTTGATGATACTGGGTGGTAATGATCAGTACACAAATCCCACTTGGCTCACTGAATTTTCTTCTTCTGGGTTGAAGCATTCATTAACAGTAGCAGTTTTTATTTTTGGGTTTCCATCTGTTCTTTCCTATATTGATAGATGAATTTGGAACTCTATATCCAACATGGTTTGTAGTAGCTCTTTGAAAGTTGAAAAAATAAAGGTGTTCTCAGTTTTGTCTCTATGGATTGTTTCCTCTTCAAGTAGCCCTGGCACAGACTGTGGAAAAGCACTTTCATTGCGAGGGGTTGCCAAGCTTCTAAGAAATAACGAGTTTCTGAAATACCTTCAAGTATTTTTTCACCCAATCTTGATGATACTTGGTGGTGATGATCTGTCCTCAATTCCCACTTGGCTCACCAATTTTTGTTTTTCTAGGTTCAATCGTTCGTCTACAGTAGCAGTTTTTATATTTAGGTTTCACTCTGTTCTCTCATATATAGATAGATGAATTTGCTACTCTAAATCCAATATGGTTTGCAGTAGTTCTTTGAAACTTGACAAAATAAAGTAGTTCTCAGTTTTGTCTCTATGTTTTGTTTCCTCTTTAAGTAGTCCTAGGCACAGTCTGTGGAAAAGCACTTTCATTGAGAGGGGTTGCCAAGCTTCTACGATAACTAGTTTCCGAAATACCAGCAAATATTTTTTTCACCGAATCTTGATGATACTTGCTGGTAATGATCAGTACACAAAATCCACTTGGCTCACCAAATTTTGTTTTTCTAGGTTGAAGCGTTCGTTTACAGTAGCAGTTTTTATATTTAGGTTTCACTCTGTTCTCTCTTATAGATAGATGAATTTGGAAGTATAAATCCAACATGGTTTTTAGTAGCTCTTTGAAACTTGACAAAATAAAGGAGTTCTCAGATTTTTCTCTATGGTTGTTTCCTCTTCAAGTCGCCCTAGGCACAGAATGTGGAAAAGCACTTTCATTGAAAGTGGTTGCAAAGGTTTTAAGAAATAACGAGTTCCGAAATACCAGCAAATATTTTTTCACCCAATGTTGATGATACTTCGTTGTAATGATCAGTACACAAATCCCAGTTGGCTCACCAAATTTTGTTCTTCTAGTTGAAGCGTTCGTTTACAGTAGCAGTTTTTATATTTAGGTTTCTCTCTGTTCTCTCCTCTATAGATAGATGAATTTGGAACTCTAAATCCAACATGGTGTGTAATAGCTCTTTGAAACTTCACAAATTAAAGGAGTTTTCAGTTTTGTCTCTATGGTTTGTTTCCTCTTCAAGTCGCCCTAGGCACAGACTGTGGAGAAGCACTTTCATTGAGAGGGGTTGCCAAGCTTTTAAGACATAACGAGTCCGAAATACCAGCAAATATTTTTTCACCTAATCTTGAAGATACTTTGTGGTGATGATCAGTACACAAATCCCACTTGGCTCACTAAATTGTGTTCTTCTAGGTTGAAGCATTCATCTAAAGTAGCAGTTTTTATATTTAGGTTTTTCTCTGTTCTCTCCTATATAGATAGATGAATTTGGAACTCTAAATGCAACATGGTTTGTAGTAGCTCTTTGAACTTGACAAAATAAAGGAGTTCTCAGTTTTTTCTCTATGTTTTGTTTATGCTTCATGTAGCCCTAAGCAGAGACTGTGGGAAAGCACTTTCATTGAGAGGGGTTGCCAAGATTCTAAGAAATTAGGAGTTTCCGAAATAGCAGCAAATATTTTTTCACCCAATGTTGATGATACGTGGTGATAATGACAAGTCCACAAATCCCACTTGGCTCAAAAAATTTTCTTCTTCTAGGTGGAAGCGTTCGTTTACAGTAGAAGTTTTTATTTTAGGTTTCACTCTGTTCTCTCCTATATAGATAGATGAATTTGGAACTCTAAATCCAACATGGTTTGCAGTAGCTCTTTGAACCTTGACAAAATAAAGGAGTTCTCAATTTTGTCTCTATGGTTTGTTTCCTCTTCTAGTAGCCCTGGGCACAGACTGTGGAAAAGCACTTTCATTGAGAGGGGTTGCCAAGCTTCTAAGAAAGAACGAATTTCCGAAATACCAGCAAATATATTTTCACCCAATCATGATGATACTTGGTGGTAATGATCAGTACACAAATGCCACTTGGCTCACTAAATTGAGCTCTTCTAGGTTGAAGCGTTCGTCTACAGAAGCAGTTTTTATATTTATTTTTCTCTCTCTTCTCTCCTATACAGATAGATGAATTTGGAACTCTAAATCCAACATGGTTTGTAGTAGCTCTTTGAAACTTGAAAAAAAATGGAGTTCTCAGTTTTATCTGTATGGTTTGTTTACACTTCAAGTAGCCCTAGGCACACACTGTCGAAAAGCACATTAATTGAGAGGGGTTGCCAAGCTTCTAAGAA
>NW_027515909.1:0-68805 GCF_048772815.1 Callospermophilus lateralis
GTAGTTCTTCCTTCTATCTCTAAGGTTTGTTTCCTCTTGATGTAGCCTAAACAAGGGACTGGCAAATAACTCTTATATTGAAAGGGGTTGCGAAACTTCCAAAAAATAAGAGTCTCCTGAAATCTCAACATATATTTTTTCATCCAAACTTCATGATACTTTCAGGTAATGATCAGTACACCAATCAAACTTGGATGCCCAAGTTTCGTTCTCCTAGGTTGATGCATTCGTTTGCAGTAACAGTTTGAATTTTTAGGATTCACTCTGTTTTCTCCTATATTGACAGATGCAGTTCGAACTCTAAATCAAACACGGTTTGTGCTAGCTTCTTGAAACTTGACACAATACATTAGTTCTACGTTTTATCTCTAATGTTTGTTTCCTCTTGATGTAGCCTTCAGCACAGACTGGCGAATAACGCTTTCAATGAAAGGCGTTGTTAGTCTGCCAAAAAAACTAGAGTCTCCTGAAATCTCAACACAATTTTTTTCCGACCTTAATGATACTTTCAAGTAATGAGCAGTACACCAATCAAACTTGGATTCCCAAGTTTCGTTCTCCTAGGTTGATGCATTCTTTTGCAGTAACAGTTGAATTTTTAGGTTTCTCCTGTTTTCTCCTATATTGACAGATGCAGTTCGAACTCTAAATCAAACACGGTTTGTGCTAGCTTCTTGAAACTTGACACAATACATTAGTTCTACGTTCTATCTCTAATGTTTGTTTCCTCATGATGTAGCCTAATGCAGCTACAGGCGAATAACACTTTTATTGAAAGGGGTTGCCATACTTCCAAAAACCAGAGTCTTCTGAAATCTCAACATATATTTTTTCATCCAATCTTCATGATACTTTCAAGTAATGATCAGTAAACCAATGCCACTTGGATGCTCAAGTTTCATTCTCCTAGATTGAAGCATTCTGTTTGCAGGAACAGTTGAATTTTTAGGTTTCACTCTATTTTCTCCTATATTGACAGATGCAGATAGAACTCTAAATCAAACACGGTTTGTGCTAGCTTCTTGAAACTTGACACGATAATGTTGTTCTACGTTCTATCTCTAAGGTTTGTTCCCTCTTGATGTAGCCTAATGGCAGGGACTGGCGAATAACACTTTCACTGAAAGGCGTTGTTAGGCTGCCAAAAATCTAGAGTCTCCTAAAATCTCAACACATATTTTTTTTCCGACCTTAATGATACTTTCAAGTAATGAGCAGTACACCAATCAAACTTGGATGCCCAAGGTTTCGTTCTTCTAGGTTGATGCATTCTTTGCAGTATCAGTTTGAATTTCTAGGTTTCACTCTGTTTTCTCCTATACTGACAGATGCAGTTAGAACTCTAAAATCAACACGGTTTGTGCTAGCTTCTTGAAACTTGACACAATAAAGTAGTTCTACATTCTATCCCTAAAGTTTGTTTCCTCTTGATGCAGCCATCACCACAGACTGGCGAATAACACTTTCAATGAAAGGCGTTGTTAGGCTGCCAAAAAACTAAAGTCTCCTGAAATCTCAACACATATTTTTTCTCCGACCTTCATGATACTTTCAAGTAATGAGCAGTACACCAATCAAACTTGGATTCCCAATTTAGTTCTCCTAGGTTGATGCATTTTTTGCAGTAACAGTTTGAACTTTTAAGTTTTACTCTTTTTCTTCTATATTGACAAATGTAGTTCAATCTCTAAATCATACACGGTTTGTGCTAGCTTCTTGTAACTTGACACAATACAGTAGTTCTACGTTCTATCTCTAAGGTTTGTTTCCTCTTGATGTAGCCTTAAGCAGAGACTGTCGAATAACACATAAAATGAAAGGCATTGTTAGGCTGCCAATAAACTACAGTCTCCTGAAATCTCATCATGTATTTTTTCTTCTGACCTTCAAGATACTTTCAAGTAATGAGCAGTGGCACCAATCAAACTTTGATGCCCAAGTTTCGTTCTCCTAGGTTGAAGCATTCGTTTGCAGTAACAGTTTGAATTTTTAGGTTTCACTCTGTTTGGTCCTATATTGACAGATGCAGTTCGAACTCTAAATCAAACACGGTTTGTGCTAGCTTCTTGAAACTTGACACAGTACAGTTGTTCTACGTTCTATCTCTAACGTTTGTTTCCTCCTGATGTAGCCTAAAGCAGGGACTGGCGAACAACACTTATAATGAAAGGGGTTGCCAAACTTCCAAAAAACTAGAGTCTCCTGAAATCTCAACGTATATTTTTCATCAAAACTTCATGATACTTTCAGGTAATGATCAGTACACCAATCCAACTTGGATGCTCAAGTTTCGTTCTCCTACTTTGAAGCATTCGTTTGCAGTAACAGTTTGAATTTTTAGGTTCACTCTGTTTTCTCCTATATTGACAGATGCAGATAGAACTCTAAATCAAACACGTTTTGTGCTAGCTTCTTGAAACTTGACACAATAAAGTAGTTCTACATTCTATCCCTAAGGTTTACTTCCTCTTGATGTAGCCTTCAGCAGAGACTGGCGAATAACACTTTCAATGAAAGGCGTTGTTAGGCTGCCAAAAAAACTACAGTCTCCTGAAATCTCAACATATATTTTTTCATCCAATCTTCATGATACATTCAAGTAATGATCAGTACACCAATCCCATTTTGGATGCCCAAGTTAGTTCCTCTAGGTTGAAGCACTCGTTTGTAGGAACATTTGAATTTTGAGGTTTCACTCTGTTTTGTCCTATATTGACAGATGCAGTTCGACTCTAAATCAAACACGGTTTGTGCAAGCTTCTTGAAACTTGACAAAATACTGTAGTTCTTCCTTCTATCTCTAAGGTTTGTTTCCTCTTGATGTAGCCTAAACAAGGGACTGGCGAATAACTCTTATATTGAAAGGGGTTGCGAAACTTCCAAAAAATAAGAGTCTCCTGAAATCTCAACATATATTTTTTCATCCAAACTTCATGATACTTTCAGGTAATGATCAGTACACCAATCAAACTTGGATGCCCAAGTTTCGTTCTCCTAGGTTGATGCATTCGTTTGCAGTAACAGTTTGAATTTTTAGGATTCACTCTGTTTTCTCCTATATTGACAGATGCAGTTCGAACTCTAAATCAACACGGTTTGTGCTAGCTTCTTGAAACTTGACACAATACATTAGTTCTACGTTTTATCTCTAATGTTTGTTTCCTCTTGATGTAGCCTTCAGCACAGACTGGCGAATAACGCTTTCAATGAAAGGCGTTGTTAGTCTGCCAAAAAACTAGAGTCTCCTGAAATCTCAACACATATTTTTTTCCGACCTTAATGATACTTTCAAGTAATGAGCAGTACACCAATCAAACTTGGATTCCCAAGTTTCGTTCTCCTAGGTTGATGCATTCTTTTGCAGTAACAGTTTGAATTTTTAGGTTTCTCTTTGTTTTCTCCTATATTGACAGATGCAGTTCGAACTCTAAATCAAACACGGTTTGTGCTAGCTTCTTGAAACTTGACACAATACATTAGTTCTACGTTCTATCTCTAATGTTTGTTTCCTCATGATGTAGCCTAATGCAGCTACAGGCGAATAACACTTTTATTGAAAGGGGTTGCCATACTTCCAAAAACCAGAGTCTTCTGAAATCTCAACATATATTTTTTCATCCAATCTTCATGATACTTTCAAGTAATGATCAGTAAACCAATGCCACTTGGATGCTCAAGTTTCATTCTCCTAGATTGAAGCATTCGTTTGCAGGAACAGTTTGAATTTTTAGGTTTCACTCTATTTTCTCCTATATTGACAGATGCAGATAGAACTCTAAATCAAACACGGTTTGTGCTAGCTTCTTGAAACTTGACACGATAATGTTGTTCTACGTTCTATCTCTAAGGTTTGTTCCCTCTTGATGTAGCCTAATGCAGGGACTGGCGAATAACACTTTCACTGAAAGGCGTTGTTAGGCTGCCAAAAATCTAGAGTCTCCTAAAATCTCAACACATATTTTTTTTCCGACCTTAATGATACTTTCAAGTAATGAGCAGTACACCAATCAAACTTGGATGCCCAAGTTTCGTTCTTCTAGGTTGATGCATTCTTTGCAGTATCAGTTTGAATTTCTAGGTTTCACTCTGTTTTCTCCTATACTGACAGATGCAGTTAGAACTCTAAATCAAACACGGTTTGTGCTAGCTTCTTGAAACTTGACACAATAAAGTAGTTCTACATTCTATCCCTAAAGTTTGTTTCCTCTTGATGCAGCCATCACCACAGACTGGCGAATAACACTTTCAATGAAAGGCGTTGTTAGGCTGCCAAAAAACTAAAGTCTCCTGAAATCTCAACACATATTTTTTCTCCGACCTTCATGATACTTTCAAGTAATGAGCAGTACACCAATCAAACTTGGATTCCCAATTTAGTTCTCCTAGGTTGATGCATTTTTTGCAGTAACAGTTTGAACTTTTAAGTTTTACTCTTTTTTCTTCTATATTGACAAATGTAGTTCAATCTCTAAATCATACACGGTTTGTGCTAGCTTCTTGTAACTTGACACAATACAGTAGTTCTACGTTCTATCCCTAAGGTTTGTTTCCTCTTGATGTAGCCTTAAGCAGAGACTGTCGAATAACACATAAAATGAAAGGCATTGTTAGGCTGCCAATAAACTACAGTCTCCTGAAATCTCATCATGTATTTTTTCTTCTGACCTTCAAGATACTTTCAAGTAATGAGCAGTGCACCAATCAAACTTTGATGCCCAAGTTTCGTTCTCCTAGGTTGAAGCATTCGTTTGCAGTAACAGTTTGAATTTTTAGGTTTCACTCTGTTTGGTCCTATATTGACAGATGCAGTTCGAACTCTAAATCAAACACGGTTTGTGCTAGCTTCTTGAAACTTGACACAGTACAGTTGTTCTACGTTCTATCTCTAACGTTTGTTTCCTCCTGATGTAGCCTAAAGCAGGGACTGGCGAACAACACTTATAATGAAAGGGGTTGCCAAACTTCCAAAAAACTAGAGTCTCCTGAAATCTCAACGTATATTTTTTCATCAAAACTTCATGATACTTTCAGGTAATGATCAGTACACCAATCCAACTTGGATGCTCAAGTTTCGTTCTCCTACTTTGAAGCATTCGTTTGCAGTAACAGTTTGAATTTTTAGGTTTCACTCTGTTTTCTCCTATATTGACAGATGCAGATAGAACTCTAAATCAAACACGGTTTGTGCTAGCTTCTTGAAACTTGACACAATAAAGTAGTTCTACATTCTATCCCTAAGGTTTACTTCCTCTTGATGTAGCCTTCAGCAGAGACTGGCAAATAACACTTTCAATGAAAGGCGTTGTTAGGCTGCCAAAAAACTACAGTCTCCTGAAATCTCAACATATATTTTTTCATCCAATCTTCATGATACATTCAAGTAATGATCAGTACACCAATCCCATTTGGATGCCCAAGTTTAGTTCCTCTAGGTTGAAGCACTCGTTTGTAGGAACAGTTTGAATTTTGAGGTTTCACTCTGTTTTGTCCTATATTGACAGATGCAGTTCGAACTCTAAATCAAACACGGTTTGTGCAAGCTTCTTGAAACTTGACAAAATACTGTAGTTCTTCCTTCTATCTCTAAGGTTTGTTTCCTCTTGATGTAGCCTAAACAAGGGACTGGCAAATAACTCTTATATTGAAAGGGGTTGCGAAACTTCCAAAAAATAAGAGTCTCCTGAAATCTCAACATATATTTTTTCATCCAAACTTCATGATACTTTCAGGTAATGATCAGTACACCAATCAAACTTGGATGCCCAAGTTTCGTTCTCCTAGGTTGATGCATTCGTTTGCAGTAACAGTTTGAATTTTTAGGATTCACTCTGTTTTCTCCTATATTGACAGATGCAGTTCGAACTCTAAATCAAACACGGTTTGTGCTAGCTTCTTGAAACTTCACACAATACATTAGTTCTACGTTTTATCTCTAATGTTTGTTTCCTCTTGATGTAGCCTTCAGCACAGACTGGCGAATAACGCTTTCAATGAAAGGCGTTGTTAGTCTGCCAAAAAACTAGAGTCTCCTGAAATCTCAACACATATTTTTTTCCGACCTTAATGATACTTTCAAGTAATGAGCAGTACACCAATCAAACTTGGATTCCCAAGTTTCGTTCTCCTAGGTTGATGCATTCTTTTGCAGTAACAGTTTGAATTTTTAGGTTTCTCTCTGTTTTCTCCTATATTGACAGATGCAGTTCGAACTCTAAATCAAACACGTTTGTGCTAGCTTCTTGAAACTTGACACAATACATTAGTTCTACGTTCTATCTCTAATGTTTGTTTCCTCATGATGTAGCCTAATGCAGCTACAGGCGAATAACACTTTTATTGAAAGGGGTTGCCATACTTCCAAAAACCAGAGTCTTCTGAAATCTCAACATATATTTTTTCATCCAATCTTCATGATACTTTCAAGTAATGATCAGTAAACCAATGCCACTTGGATGCTCAAGTTTCATTCTCCTAGATTGAAGCATTCGTTTGCAGGAACAGTTTGAATTTTTAGGTTTCACTCTATTTTCTCCTATATTGACAGATGCAGATAGAACTCTAAATCAAACACGGTTTGTGCTAGCTTCTTGAAACTTGACACGATAATGTTGTTCTACGTTCTATCTCTAAGGTTTGTTCCCTCTTGATGTAGCCTAATGCAGGGACTGGCGAATAACACTTTCACTGAAAGGCGTTGTTAGGCTGCCAAAAATCTAGAGTCTCCTAAAATCTCAACACATATTTTTTTTCCGACCTTAATGATACTTTCAAGTAATGAGCAGTACACCAATCAAACTTGGATGCCCAAGTTTCGTTCTTCTAGGTTGATGCATTCTTTGCAGTATCAGTTTGAATTTCTAGGTTTCACTCTGTTTTCTCCTATACTGACAGATGCAGTTAGAACTCTAAATCAAACACGGTTTGTGCTAGCTTCTTGAAACTTGACACAATAAAGTAGTTCTACATTCTATCCCTAAAGTTTGTTTCCTCTTGATGCAGCCATCACCACAGACTGGCGAATAACACTTTCAATGAAAGGCGTTGTTAGGCTGCCAAAAAACTAAAGTCTCCTGAAATCTCAACACATATTTTTTCTCCGACCTTCATGATACTTTCAAGTAATGAGCAGTACACCAATCAAACTTGGATTCCCAATTTAGTTCTCCTAGGTTGATGCATTTTTTGCAGTAACAGTTTGAACTTTTAAGTTTTACTCTTTTTTCTTCTATATTGACAAATGTAGTTCAATCTCTAAATCATACACGGTTTGTGCTAGCTTCTTGTAACTTGACACAATACAGTAGTTCTACGTTCTATCTCTAAGGTTTGTTTCCTCTTGATGTAGCCTTAAGCAGAGACTGTCGAATAACACATAAAATGAAAGGCATTGTTAGGCTGCCAATAAACTACAGTCTCCTGAAATCTCATCATGTATTTTTTCTTCTGACCTTCAAGATACTTTCAAGTAATGAGCAGTGCACCAATCAAACTTTGATGCCCAAGTTTCGTTCTCCTAGGTTGAAGCATTCGTTTGCAGTAACAGTTTGAATTTTTAGGTTTCACTCTGTTTGGTCCTATATTGACAGATGCAGTTCGAACTCTAAATCAAACACGGTTTGTGCTAGCTTCTTGAAACTTGACACAGTACAGTTGTTCTACGTTCTATCTCTAACGTTTGTTTCCTCCTGATGTAGCCTAAAGCAGGGACTGGCGAACAACACTTATAATGAAAGGGGTTGCCAAACTTCCAAAAAACTAGAGTCTCCTGAAATCTCAACGTATATTTTTTCATCAAAACTTCATGATACTTTCAGGTAATGATCAGTACACCAATCCAACTTGGATGCTCAAGTTTCGTTCTCCTACTTTGAAGCATTCGTTTGCAGTAACAGTTTGAATTTTTAGGTTTCACTCTGTTTTCTCCTATATTGACAGATGCAGATAGAACTCTAAATCAAACACGGTTTGTGCTAGCTTCTTGAAACTTGACACAATAAAGTAGTTCTACATTCTATCCCTAAGGTTTACTTCCTCTTGATGTAGCCTTCAGCAGAGACTGGCGAATAACACTTTCAATGAAAGGCGTTGTTAGGCTGCCAAAAAACTACAGTCTCCTGAAATCTCAACATATATTTTTTCATCCAATCTTCATGATACATTCAAGTAATGATCAGTACACCAATCCCATTTGGATGCCCAAGTTTAGTTCCTCTAGGTTGAAGCACTCGTTTGTAGGAACAGTTTGAATTTTGAGGTTTCACTCTGTTTTGTCCTATATTGACAGATGCAGTTCGAACTCTAAATCAAACACGGTTTGTGCAAGCTTCTTGAAACTTGACAAAATACTGTAGTTCTTCCTTCTATCTCTAAGGTTTGTTTCCTCTTGATGTAGCCTAAACAAGGGACTGGCGAATAACTCTTATATTGAAAGGGGTTGCGAAACTTCCAAAAAATAAGAGTCTCCTGAAATCTCAACATATATTTTTTCATCCAAACTTCATGATACTTTCAGGTAATGATCAGTACACCAATCAAACTTGGATGCCCAAGTTTCGTTCTCCTAGGTTGATGCATTCGTTTGCAGTAACAGTTTGAATTATTAGGATTCACTCTGTTTTCTCCTATATTGACAGATGCAGTTCGAACTCTAAATCAAACACGGTTTGTGCTAGCTTCTTGAAACTTCACACAATACATTAGTTCTACGTTTTATCTCTAATGTTTGTTTCCTCTTGATGTAGCCTTCAGCACAGACTGGCGAATAACGCTTTCAATGAAAGGCATTGTTAGTCTGCCAAAAAACTAGAGTCTCCTGAAATCTCAACACATATTTTTTTCCGACCTTAATGATACTTTCAAGTAATGAGCAGTACACCAATCAAACTTGGATTCCCAAGTTTCGTTCTCCTAGGTTGATGCATTCTTTTGCAGTAACAGTTTGAATTTTTAGGTTTCTCTCTGTTTTCTCCTATATTGACAGATGCAGTTCGAACTCTAAATCAAACACGGTTTGTGCTAGCTTCTTGAAACTTGACACAATACATTAGTTCTACGTTCTATCTCTAATGTTTGTTTCCTCATGATGTAGCCTAATGCAGCTACAGGCGAATAACACTTTTATTGAAAGGGGTTGCCATACTTCCAAAAACCAGAGTCTTCTGAAATCTCAACATATATTATTTCATCCAATCTTCATGATACTTTCAAGTAATGATCAGTAAACCAATGCCACTTGGATGCTCAAGTTTCATTCTCCTAGATTGAAGCATTCGTTTGCAGGAACAGTTTGAATTTTTAGGTTTCACTCTATTTTCTCCTATATTGACAGATGCAGATAGAACTCTAAATCAAACACGGTTTGTGCTAGCTTCTTGAAACTTGACACGATAATGTTGTTCTACGTTCTATCTCTAAGGTTTGTTCCCTCTTGATGTAGCCTAATGCAGGGACTGGCGAATAACACTTTCACTGAAAGGCGTTGTTAGGCTGCCAAAAATCTAGAGTCTCCTAAAATCTCAACACATATTTTTTTTCCGACCTTAATGATACTTTCAAGTAATGAGCAGTACACCAATCAAACTTGGATGCCCAAGTTTCGTTCTTCTAGGTTGATGCATTCTTTGCAGTATCAGTTTGAATTTCTAGGTTTCACTCTGTTTTCTCCTATACTGACAGATGCAGTTAGAACTCTAAATCAAACACGGTTTGTGCTAGCTTCTTGAAACTTGACACAATAAAGTAGTTCTACATTCTATCCCTAAAGTTTGTTTCCTCTTGATGCAGCCATCACCACAGACTGGCGAATAACACTTTCAATGAAAGGCGTTGTTAGGCTGCCAAAAAACTAAAGTCTCCTGAAATCTCAACACATATTTTTTCTCCGACCTTCATGATACTTTCAAGTAATGAGCAGTACACCAATCAAACTTGGATTCCCAAGTTTAGTTCTCCTAGGTTGATGCATTTTTTGCAGTAACAGTTTGAACTTTTAAGTTTTACTCTTTTTTCTTCTATATTGACAAATGTAGTTCAAACTCTAAATCATACACGGTTTGTGCTAGCTTCTTGTAACTTGACACAATACAGTAGTTCTACGTTCTATCTCTAAGGTTTGTTTCCTCTTGATGTAGCCTTAAGCAGAGACTGTCGAATAACACATAAAATGAAAGGCATTGTTAGGCTGCCAATAAACTACAGTCTCCTGAAATCTCATCATGTATTTTTTCTTCTGACCTTCAAGATACTTTCAAGTAATGAGCAGTGCACCAATCAAACTTTGATGCCCAAGTTTCGTTCTCCTAGGTTGAAGCATTCGTTTGCAGTAACAGTTTGAATTTTTAGGTTTCACTCTGTTTGGTCCTATATTGACAGATGCAGTTCGAACTCTAAATCAAACACGGTTTGTGCTAGCTTCTTGAAACTTGACACAGTACAGTTGTTCTACGTTCTATCTCTAACGTTTGTTTCCTCCTGATGTAGCCTAAAGCAGGGACTGGCGAACAACACTTATAATGAAAGGGGTTGCCAAACTTCCAAAAAACTAGAGTCTCCTGAAATCTCAACGTATATTTTTTCATCAAAACTTCATGATACTTTCAGGTAATGATCAGTACACCAATCCAACTTGGATGCTCAAGTTTCGTTCTCCTACTTTGAAGCATTCGTTTGCAGTAACAGTTTGAATTTTTAGGTTTCACTCTGTTTTCTCCTATATTGACAGATGCAGATAGAACTCTAAATCAAACACGGTTTGTGCTAGCTTCTTGAAACTTGACACAATAAAGTAGTTCTACATTCTATCCCTAAGGTTTACTTCCTCTTGATGTAGCCTTCAGCAGAGACTGGCGAATAACACTTTCAATGAAAGGCGTTGTTAGGCTGCCAAAAAACTACAGTCTCCTGAAATCTCAACATATATTTTTTCATCCAATCTTCATGATACATTCAAGTAATGATCAGTACACCAATCCCATTTGGATGCCCAAGTTTAGTTCCTCTAGGTTGAAGCACTCGTTTGTAGGAACAGTTTGAATTTTGAGGTTTCACTCTGTTTTGTCCTATATTGACAGATGCAGTTCGAACTCTAAATCAAACACGGTTTGTGCAAGCTTCTTGAAACTTGACAAAATACTGTAGTTCTTCCTTCTATCTCTAAGGTTTGTTTCCTCTTGATGTAGCCTAAACAAGGGACTGGCGAATAACTCTTATATTGAAAGGGGTTGCGAAACTTCCAAAAAATAAGAGTCTCCTGAAATCTCAACATATATTTTTTCATCCAAACTTCATGATACTTTCAGGTAATGATCAGTACACCAATCAAACTTGGATGCCCAAGTTTCGTTCTCCTAGGTTGATGCATTCGTTTGCAGTAACAGTTTGAATTTTTAGGATTCACTCTGTTTTCTCCTATATTGACAGATGCAGTTCGAACTCTAAATCAAACACGGTTTGTGCTAGCTTCTTGAAACTTGACACAATACATTAGTTCTACGTTTTATCTCTAATGTTTGTTTCCTCTTGATGTAGCCTTCAGCACAGACTGGCGAATAACGCTTTCAATGAAAGGCGTTGTTAGTCTGCCAAAAAACTAGAGTCTCCTGAAATCTCAACACATATTTTTTTCCGACCTTAATGATACTTTCAAGTAATGAGCAGTACACCAATCAAACTTGGATTCCCAAGTTTCGTTCTCCTAGGTTGATGCATTCTTTTGCAGTAACAGTTTGAATTTTTAGGTTTCTCTCTGTTTTCTCCTATATTGACAGATGCAGTTCGAACTCTAAATCAAACACGGTTTGTGCTAGCTTCTTGAAACTTGACACAATACATTAGTTCTACGTTCTATCTCTAATGTTTGTTTCCTCATGATGTAGCCTAATGCAGCTACAGGCGAATAACACTTTTATTGAAAGGGGTTGCCATACTTCCAAAAACCAGAGTCTTCTGAAATCTCAACATATATTTTTTCATCCAATCTTCATGATACTTTCAAGTAATGATCAGTAAACCAATGCCACTTGGATGCTCAAGTTTCATTCTCCTAGATTGAAGCATTCGTTTGCAGGAACAGTTTGAATTTTTAGGTTTCACTCTATTTTCTCCTATATTGACAGATGCAGATAGAACTCTAAATCAAACACGGTTTGTGCTAGCTTCTTGAAACTTGACACGATAATGTTGTTCTACGTTCTATCTCTAAGGTTTGTTCCCTCTTGATGTAGCCTAATGCAGGGACTGGCGAATAACACTTTCACTGAAAGGCGTTGTTAGGCTGCCAAAAATCTAGAGTCTCATAAAATCTCAACACATATTTTTTTTCCGACCTTAATGATACTTTCAAGTAATGAGCAGTACACCAATCAAACTTGGATGCCCAAGTTTCGTTCTTCTAGGTTGATGCATTCTTTGCAGTATCAGTTTGAATTTCTAGGTTTCACTCTGTTTTCTCCTATACTGACAGATGCAGTTAGAACTCTAAATCAAACACGGTTTGTGCTAGCTTCTTGAAACTTGACACAATAAAGTAGTTCTACATTCTATCCCTAAAGTTTGTTTCCTCTTGATGCAGCCATCACCACAGACTGGCGAATAACACTTTCAATGAAAGGCGTTGTTAGGCTGCCAAAAAACTAAAGTCTCCTGAAATCTCAACACATATTTTTTCTCCGACCTTCATGATACTTTCAAGTAATGAGCAGTACACCAATCAAACTTGGATTCCCAAGTTTAGTTCTCCTAGGTTGATGCATTTTTTGCAGTAACAGTTTGAACTTTTAAGTTTTACTCTTTTTTCTTCTATATTGACAAATGTAGTTCAAACTCTAAATCATACACGGTTTGTGCTAGCTTCTTGTAACTTGACACAATACAGTAGTTCTACGTTCTATCTCTAAGGTTTGTTTCCTCTTGATGTAGCCTTAAGCAGAGACTGTCGAATAACACATAAAATGAAAGGCATTGTTAGGCTGCCAATAAACTACAGTCTCCTGAAATCTCATCATGTATTTTTTCTTCTGACCTTCAAGATACTTTCAAGTAATGAGCAGTGCACCAATCAAACTTTGATGCCCAAGTTTCGTTCTCCTAGGTTGAAGCATTCGTTTGCAGTAACAGTTTGAATTTTTAGGTTTCACTCTGTTTGGTCCTATATTGACAGATGCAGTTCGAACTCTAAATCAAACACTGTTTGTGCTAGCTTCTTGAAACTTGACACAGTACAGTTGTTCTACGTTCTATCTCTAACGTTTGTTTCCTCCTGATGTAGCCTAAAGCAGGGACTGGTGAACAACACTTATAATGAAAGGGGTTGCCAAACTTCCAAAAAACTAGAGTCTCCTGAAATCTCAACGTATATTTTTTCATCAAAACTTCATGATACTTTCAGGTAATGATCAGTACACCAATCCAACTTGGATGCTCAAGTTTCGTTCTCCTACTTTGAAGCATTCGTTTGCAGTAACAGTTTGAATTTTTAGGTTTCACTCTGTTTTCTCCTATATTGACAGATGCAGATAGAACTCTAAATCAAACACGGTTTGTGCTAGCTTCTTGAAACTTGACACAATAAAGTAGTTCTACATTCTATCCCTAAGGTTTACTTCCTCTTGATGTAGCCTTCAGCAGAGACTGGCGAATAACACTTTCAATGAAAGGCGTTGTTAGGCTGCCAAAAAACTACAGTCTCCTGAAATCTCAACATATATTTTTTCATCCAATCTTCATGATACATTCAAGTAATGATCAGTACACCAATCCCATTTGGATGCCCAAGTTTAGTTCCTCTAGGTTGAAGCACTCGTTTGTAGGAACAGTTTGAATTTTGAGGTTTCACTCTGTTTTGTCCTATATTGACAGATGCAGTTCGAACTCTAAATCAAACACGGTTTGTGCAAGCTTCTTGAAACTTGACAAAATACTGTAGTTCTTCCTTCTATCTCTAAGGTTTGTTTCCTCTTGATGTAGCCTAAACAAGGGACTGGCGAATAACTCTTATATTGAAAGGGGTTGCGAAACTTCCAAAAAATAAGAGTCTCCTGAAATCTCAACATATATTTTTTCATCCAAACTTCATGATACTTTCAGGTAATGATCAGTACACCAATCAAACTTGGATGCCCAAGTTTCGTTCTCCTAGGTTGATGCATTCGTTTGCAGTAACAGTTTGAATTTTTAGGATTCACTCTGTTTTCTCCTATATTGACAGATGCAGTTCGAACTCTAAATCAAACACGGTTTGTGCTAGCTTCTTGAAACTTGACACAATACATTAGTTCTACGTTTTATCTCTAATGTTTGTTTCCTCTTGATGTAGCCTTCAGCACAGACTGGCGAATAACGCTTTCAATGAAAGGCGTTGTTAGTCTGCCAAAAAACTAGAGTCTCCTGAAATCTCAACACATATTTTTTTCCGACCTTAATGATACTTTCAAGTAATGAGCAGTACACCAATCAAACTTGGATTCCCAAGTTTCGTTCTCCTAGGTTGATGCATTCTTTTGCAGTAACAGTTTGAATTTTTAGGTTTCTCTCTGTTTTCTCCTATATTGACAGATGCAGTTCGAACTCTAAATCAAACACGGTTTGTGCTAGCTTCTTGAAACTTGACACAATACATTAGTTCTACGTTCTATCTCTAATGTTTGTTTCCTCATGATGTAGCCTAATGCAGCTACAGGCGAATAACACTTTTATTGAAAGGGGTTGCCATACTTCCAAAAACCAGAGTCTTCTGAAATCTCAACATATATTATTTCATCCAATCTTCATGATACTTTCAAGTAATGATCAGTAAACCAATGCCACTTGGATGCTCAAGTTTCATTCTCCTAGATTGAAGCATTCGTTTGCAGGAACAGTTTGAATTTTTAGGTTTCACTCTATTTTCTCCTATATTGACAGATGCAGATAGAACTCTAAATCAAACACGGTTTGTGCTAGCTTCTTGAAACTTGACACGATAATGTTGTTCTACGTTCTATCTCTAAGGTTTGTTCCCTCTTGATGTAGCCTAATGCAGGGACTGGCGAATAACACTTTCACTGAAAGGCGTTGTTAGGCTGCCAAAAATCTAGAGTCTCCTAAAATCTCAACACATATTTTTTTTTTCCGACCTTAATGATACTTTCAAGTAATAAGCAGTACACCAATCAAACTGGATGCCCAAGTTTCGTTCTTCTAGGTTGATGCATTCGTTTGCAGTATCAGTTTGAATTTCTAGGTTTCACTCTGTTTTCTCCTATACTGACTGATGCAGCAAGAACTCTAAATCAAACACGGTTTGTGCTAGCTTCTTGAAACTTGACACAATAAAGTAATTCTACATTCTATCCCTAAAGTTTGTTTCCTCTTGATGCAGCCTTCACCACAGACTGGCGAATAACACTTTCAATGAAAGGCGTTGTTAGGCTGCCAAAAAACTAAAGTCTCCTGAAATCTCAACGCATATTTTTTCTCCGACCTTCATGATACTTTCAAGTAATGAGCAGTACACCAATCAAACTTGGATTCCCAAGTTTAGTTCTCCTAGGTTGATGCATTTTTTGCAGTAACAGTTTGAACTTTTAAGTTTCACTCTTTTTTCTTCTATATTGACAAATGTAGTTCAAACTCTAAATCATACACGGTTTGTGCTAGCTTCTTGTAACTTGACACAATACAGTAGTTCTACGTTCTATCTCTAAGGTTTGTTTCCTCTTGATGTAGCCTTAAGCAGAGACTGTCGAATAACACATAAAATGAAAGGCATTGTTAGGCTGCCAATAAACTACAGTCTCCTGAAATCTCATCATGTATTTTTTCTTCTGACCTTCAAGATACTTTCAAGTAATGAGCAGTGCACCAATCAAACTTTGATGCCCAAGTTTCGTTCTCCTAGGTTGAAGCATTCGTTTGCAGTAACAGTTTGAATTTTTAGGTTTCACTCTGTTTGGTCCTATATTGACAGATGCAGTTCGAACTCTAAATCAAACACGGTTTGTGCTAGCTTCTTGAAACTTGACACAGTACAGTTGTTCTACGTTCTATCTCTAACGTTTGTTTCCTCCTGATGTAGCCTAAAGCAGGGACTGGCGAATAACACTTATAATGAAAGGGGTTGCCAAACTTCCAAAAAACTAGAGTCTCCTGAAATCTCAACGTATATTTTTTCATCAAAACTTCATGATACTTTCAGGTAATGATCAGTACACCAATCCAACTTGGATGCTCAAGTTTCGTTCTCCTACTTTGAAGCATTCGTTTGCAGTAACAGTTTGAATTTTTAGGTTTCACTCTGTTTTCTCCTATATTGACAGATGCAGATAGAACTCTAAATCAAACACGGTTTGTGCTAGCTTCTTGAAACTTGACACAATAAAGTAGTTCTACATTCTATCCCTAAGGTTTACTTCCTCTTGATGTAGCCTTCAGCTGAGACTGGCGAATAACACTTTCAATGAAAGGCGTTGTTAGGCTGCCAAAAAACTAGAGTCTCCTGAAATCTCAACATATATTTTTTCATCCAATCTTCATGATACTTTCAAGTAATGATCAGTACACCAATCCCACTTGGATGCTCAAGTTTCATTCTCCTACGTTGAAGCATTCATTTGCAGTAACAGTTGGAATTTTTAGGTTTCACTCTGTTTTCTCCTATATTGACAAATGTAGTTCAAACTCTAAATCATACACGGTTTGGGCTAGCTTTTTGAAACTTGACACAATAAAGTAGTTCTACATTCTATCGCTAAGGTTTGTTTCCTTTTGATGTAGCCTTCAGCACAGACTGGCGAATAACACTTTCAATGAAAGGCGTTGTTAGGCTGCCAAAAAACTAGAGTCTCCTGAAATCTCAACACATATTTTTTTTCCGACCTTAATGATACTTTGAAGTAATGAGCAGTACACCAATCAAACTTGGTTGCCCAAGTTTCGTTCTCCTAGTTTGATGCATTCGTTTGCAGTAACAGTTTGAATTTCTAGGTTTCACTCTGTTTTCTCCTATATTGACAGATGCAGATAGAACTCTAAATCAAACACGGTTTGTGCTAGCTTCTTGAAACTTGACACAATAAAGTAGTTCTACGTTCTTTCTCTAAGGTTTGTTTCCTCTTGATGTAGCCTAAAGCAGTTACTGGCGAATAACACTTATATTGAAAGGGGTTGCCAAACTTTCAAAAAACTAGAGTCTCCTGAAATCTCAACATATATTTTTTCATCCAATCTTCATGATACATTCAAGTAATGATCAGTACACCATTCCCACTCGGATGCCCAAGTTTTATTCTTCCAGGTTGAAGCATTCGTTTGCAGTAACAGTTTGAATTTCTAGGTTTCACTCTGTTTTCTCCTATATTGACAGATGCAGTTAGAACTTTAAATCAAACACGGTTTGTGCTAGCTACTTGAAACATGACACAATAAAGTAGTTCTACGTTCAATCCCTAAGGTTTGTTTCCTCTTGATGTAGCCTTAAGCAGAGACTGGCGAATAACACATTCAATGAAAGGCGTTGTTAGGCTGCCAAAAAACTACAGTCTCCTGAAATCTCATCGTATATTTTTTCTTCCAACCTTCGTGATTCTTTCAAGTAATGAGCAGTGCACCAATCAAACTTGGATGCCCAAGTTTCGTTCTCCTAGGTTGAAGCATTCGTTTGCAGTAACAGTATGAATTTTTAGGTTTCACTCTGTTTTGTCCTATATTGACAGATGCAGTTCGAACTCTAAATCAAACACGGTTTGTGCTAGCTTCTTGAAACTTGACAAAATACTGTAGTTCTACTTTCTATCTCTAAGGTTTGTTTTCTCTTCATGTAGCCTAATGCAGGGACTGGCGAATAACACTTTTATTGAAAGGGGTTGCCAAACTTCCAAAAACTAGAGTCTTCTGAAATCTCAACATATATTTTTTTATCCAATCTTCATGATACTTTCAAGTAATGATCAGTACACCAATCCCACTTGGATGCTCAAGTTTCATTCTCCTACGTTGAAGCATTCGTTTGCAGGAACAGTTTGAATTTTTAGGTTTCACTCTGTTTTCTCCTATATTGAAAAATGTAGTTCAAACTCTTAATCATACACGGTTTGGGCTAGCTTCTTGAAACTTGACACAATAAAGTAGTTGTACATTTTATCCCTAAGGTTTATTTCCTCTTGATGTAGCCTTAAGCACAGACTGGCGAATAACGCTTTCAATGAAAGGCGTTGTTAGGCTGCCAAAAAACTAGAGTCTCCTGAAATCTCAACATATATTTTTTCATCAAATCTTCATGATACATTCAAGTAATGATCAGTACACCATTCCCACTTGGATGCCCAAGTTTTGTTCTTCTAGGTTGAAGCATTCGTTTGCAGGAACAGTTTGAATTTTTAGGTTTCACTCTGTTTTCTCCTATATTGACAGATGCAGTTAGAACTTTAAATCAAACACGGTTTGTGCTAGCTACTTGAAACATGACACAATAAAGTAGTTCTACGTTCTATCCCTAAGGTTTGTTTCCTCTTGATGTAGCCTTAAGCAGAGACTGGCGAATAACACATTCAATGAAAGGCGTTGTTAGGCTGCCAAAAAACTACAGTCTCCTGAAATCTCATCATATATTTTTACTTCGGACCTTCATGATACTTTCAAGTAATGAGCAGTGCACCAATCAAACTTGGATGCCCAAGTTTCGTTCTCCTAGGTTGAAGCATTCGTTTGCCAGAACAGTTAGAATTTTTAGGTTTCACTCTGTTTTCTCCTATATTGACAGATGCAGTTCGAACTCTAAATCAAACACGGTTTGTGCTAGCTTCTTGAAACTTGACAAAAGACTGTAGTTCTACGTTCTATCTCTAAGGTTTGTTTCCTCTTGATGTAGCCTAATGCAGGGACTGGCGAATAACACTTTTATTGAAAGGGGTTGCCAAACTTCCAAAAACTAGAGTCTTCTGAAATCTCAACATTTATTTTTTCATCCAATCTTCATGATACTTTCAAGTAATGATCAGTACAACAATCCCACTTGGATGCTCAAGTTTCATTCTCCTACGTTGAAGCATTCGTTTGCAGGAACAGTTTGAATTTTTAGGTTTCACTCTTTTTCTCCTATATTGACAAATGTAGTTCAAACTCTAAATCATACACGGTTTGGGCTAGCTTCTTGAAAGTTGACACAATAAAGTAGTTCTACATTCTATCCCTAAGGTTTGCTTTCTCTTGATGTAGCCTTCAGCACAGACTGGCGAATAACACTTTCAATCAAAGGCGTTGTTAGGCTGCCAAACACTAGAGTCTCCTGAAATCTAAACACATATTTTTTTCCGAGCTTAATGATACTTTCAAGTAATGAGCAGTACACCAATTAAACTTGGATGCCCAAGTTTCGTTCTCCTAGGTTGATGCATTCATTTGCAGTAACAGTTTGAATTTCTAGGTTTCACTCTGTTGTCTCCTATATTGACAGATGCATCTAGACCTCTAAACCAAATACGGTTTGTGCTAGCTTCTTGAATCTTGACACAATAAAGTAGTTCTACGTTCTATCTCTAAGGTTTGATTCCTCTTGATGTAGCCTAATGGAGGGACTGGCGAATAACACTTATATTGAAAGGGGTTGCAAAACTTTCAAAAAACAAGAGTCTCCTGAAATCTCAACATATATTTTTTCATCCAATCTTCATGATACATTCAAGTAATGATCAGTACACCATTCAAACTTGGATGCCCAAGTTTTGTTCTTCTAGGTTGAAGCATTCGTTTGCATGAACAATTTGAATTTTTAGGTTTCACTCTGTTTTCTCCTATATTGACAAATGTAGTTCAAACTCTAAATCATACATGGTTTGGGCTAGCTTCTTGAAACTTGACACAATAAAGTTTTTCTACATTCTATCCCTAAGGTTTGTTTCCTCTTGATGTAGCCTTCAGCACAGACTGGCGAATAACACTTTCAATGAAAGGCGTTGTTAGGCTGCTAAAAACCTAGAGTCTCCTGAAATCTCAACACATATTTTTTTTCCGACCTTAATGATACTTTCAAGTAATCAGCAGTACACCAATCAAACTTGGATGCCCAAGTTTCGTTCTCCTAGGTTGATGCATTCGTTTGCAGTAACAGTTTGAATTTCTAGGTTTCACTCTGTTTTCTCCTATATTGACAGATGCAGCTAGAACTCTAAATCAAACACGGTTTGTGCTAGCTTCTTGAAACTTGACACAATAAAGTAGTTCTACGTTCTATCTCTAAGGTTTGATTTCTCTTGATGTAGCCTAATGCAGGGACTGGCAAATAACACTTATATCAAAGGGGTTGCCAAACATTCAAAAAACTAGAGTCTCCTGAAATCTCAACATATATTTTTTCATCCAATCTTCATGATACATTCAATTAATGATCAGTACACCATTCCCACTTGGATGCCCAAGTTTTGTTCTTCTAGGTTGAAGCATTCGTTTGCAGGAACAGTTTGAATTTTTAGGTTTCACTCTGTTTTCTCCTATATTGACAGATGCAGTTAGAACTTTAAATCAAACACGGTTTGCGCTAGATACTTGAAACATGACACAATAAAGTAGTTCTACGTTCTATCCCTAAGGTTTGTTTCCTCTTGATGTAGCCTTAAGCAGAGACTGGCGAATAACACATTCAATGAAAGGCGTTGTTAGGCTGCAAAAAAACTACAGTCTCCTGAAATCTCATCATATATTTTTTCTTCCGACCTTCATGATTCTTTCAAGTAATGAGCAGTGCACCAATCAAACTTAAATGCCCAAGTTTCGTTCTCCTAGGTTGAAGCATTCGTTTGCAGTAACAGTATGAATTTTTAGGTTTCACTCTGTTTTGTCCTATATTGATAGATGCAGTTCGAACTCTAAATCAAACACGGTTTGTGCTAGCTTCTTGAAACTTGACAAAATACTGTAGTTCTACGTTCTATCTCTAAGGTTTGTTTTCTCTTGATGTAGCCTAATGCAGGGACTGGCGAATAACACTTTTATTGAAAGGGGTTGCCAAACTTACAAAAACTAGAGTCTTCTGAAAACTCAACATATATTTTTTCATCCAATCTTCATGATACTTTCAAGTAATGATCAGTACACCAATCCCACTTGGATGCTCAAGTTTCATTCTCCTACGTTGAAGCATTCGTTTGCAGGAACAGTTTGAATTTTTAGGTTTCACTCTGTTTTCTCCTATATTGACAAATGTAGTTCAAACTCTAAATCATACACGGTTTGGGCTAGCTTCTTGAAACTTGACACAATAAAGTAGTTCTACATTCTATCCCTAAGGTTTGTTTCCTCTTGATGTAGCCTTAAGCACAGACTGGCGAATAACACTTTCAATGAAAGGCGTTGTTAGGCTGCCAAAAAACTAGAGTCTCCTGAAATCTCAACATATATTTTTTCATATAATCTTCATGATACATTCAAGTAATGATCAGTACACAATTCCCACTTGGATGCCCAAGTTTTGTTCTTCTAGTTTGAAGCATTCGTTTGCAGGAACAGTTTGAATTTTTAGGTTTCACTCTGTTTTCTCCTATATTGACAAATGCAGTTAGAACTTTAAATCAAACACGGTTTGTGCCTGCTACTTGAAACATGACACAATAAAGTAGTTCTACGTTCTATACTTAAGGTTTGTTTCCTCTTGATGTAGCCATTAGCAGAGACTGGCGAATAACACATTCAATGAAAGGCGTTGTTAGGCTGCCAAAAAACTACAGTCTCCTGAAATCTCATCATATATTTTTTCTTCCGACCTTCATGATACTTTCAAGTAATGAGCAGTGCACCAATCAAACTTGGATGCCCAAGATTCGTTCTCCTAGGTTGAAGCATTCGTTTGCCAGAACAGTTTGAATTTTTAGGTTTCACTCTGTTTTCTCCTATATTGACAGATGCAGTTCGAACTCTAAATCAAACATGGTTTGTGCTAGCTTCTTGAAACTTGACAAAATACTGTAGTTCTACGTTCTATCACTAAGGTTTGTTTCCTCTTGATGTAGCCTAATCCAGGGACTGGCGAATAACACTTTTATTTAAAGGGGTTGCCAAACTTCAAAAAACTAGAGTCTTCTGAAATCTCAACACATATTTTTTCATCCAATCTTCATGATACTTTCAAGTAATGATCAGTACACCAATCCCACTTGGATGCTCAAGTTTCATTCTCCTACATTGAAGCATTCGTTTGCAGGAGCAGTTTGAATTATTAGGTTTCACTCTGTTTTCTCCTATATTGACAAATGTAGTTCAAACTCTAAATCATACACGGTTTGGGCTAGCTTCTTGAAACTTGACACAATAAAGTAGTTCTAAATTCTATCCCTAAGGTTTGTTTCCTCTTGATGTAGCCTTCAGCACAGACTGGCGAATAACAATTTCAATGAAAGGCGTTGTTAGCCTGCCAAAAAACTAGAGTCTCCTGAAATGTCAACACATATTTTTTTTCCGACCTTAATGAAACTTTCAAGTAATGAACATTACACCAATCAAACTTGGATGCCCAAGTTTCGTTCCCCTCGGTTGATGCATTCGTTTGCAGTAACAGTTTGAATTTCTAGGTTTCACTCTGTTTTCTCCTATATTGACAGATGCAGCTAGAACTCTAAATCAAACACGGTTTGTGCTAGCTTCTTGAATCATGACACAATAAAGTAATTCTACGTTCTATCTCTAAGGTTTGTTTCCTCTTGATGTAGCCTAAAGCAGGGACTTGCGAATAACACTTATATTGAAAGGGTTGCCAAACTTTCAAAATTCTAGAGTCTCCTGAAATCTCAACATATATTTTTTCATCCAATCTTCATGATACATTCAAGTAATGATCAGTACACCATTCCCACTTGGATGCCCAAGTTTTGTTCTTCTAGGTTGAAGCATTCGTTTGCAGGAACAGTTTGAATTTTTAGGTTTCACTCTGTTTTGTCCTATATTGACAGATGCAGTTAGAACTTTAAATCAAACACGGTTTGTGCTAGCTACTTGAAACATCACACAATAAAGTAGTTCTATTTTCTATCCCTAAGGTTTGTTTCCTCTTGATGTAGCCTTAAGCAGAGACTGGCGAATAACACATTCAATGAAAGGCGTTGTAAGGCTGCCAAAAAACTACAGTCTCCTGAAATCTCATCATATATTTTTTCTTCCGACCTTCATGATACTTTCAAGTAATGAGCAGTGCACCAATCAAACTTGGATGCCCAAGTTTCGTTCTCCTAGGTTGAAGCATTCGTTTGCATGAACAGTTTGAATTTTTAGGTTTCACTCTGTTTTGTCCTATATTGACAGATGCAGTTCGAACTCTAAATCAAACACGGTTTGTGCTAGCTTCTTGAAACTTGACAAAATACTGTAGTTCTACGTTCTATCTCTAAGGTTTGTTTCCTCTTGATGTAGCCTAATGCAGAGACTGGCGAATAACACTTTTATTGAAAGGGGTTGCCAAAATTCCAAAAACTAGAGTCTTCTGAAATCTCAACATATATTTTTTCATCCAATCTTCATGATACTTTCAAGTAATGATCAGTACAACAATCCCACTTGGATGCTCAAGTTTCATTCTCCTACGTTGAAGCATTCGTTTGCAGGAACAGTTTGAATTTTTAGGTTTCACTCTGTTTTCTCCTATATTGACAAATGTAGTTCAAACTCTAAATCATACATGGTTTGGGCTAGCTTCTTGAAACTTGACACAATAAAGTAGTTCTACATTCTATCCCTAAGGTTTGTTTCCTCTTGATGTAGCCTTCAGCATAGACTGGCGAACAACACTTTCAATGAAAGGCGTTGTTAGGCTGCCAAAAAACTAGAGTCTCCTGAAATCTCATCATATATTTTTTCTTCCGACCTTCATGATACTTTCAAGTAATGAGCAGTGCACCAATCAAACTTGGATGCCCAAGTTTCGTTCTCCTAGGTTGAAGCATTCGTTTGCAGTAACAGTTTGAATTTTTAGGTTTCACTCTGTTTTGTCCTATATTGACAGATGCAGTTCGAACTCTAAATCAAACATGGTTTGTGCTAGCTTCTTGAAACTTGACAAAATACTGTAGTTCTACGTTCTATCTCTAAGGTTTGTTTCCTCTTGATGTAGCCTAATGCAGGGACTGGCGAATAACACTTTTATTGAAAGGGGTTGCCAAACTTCCAAAAACTAGAGTCTTCTGAAATCTCAACATATATTTTTTCAACCAATCTTCATGATACTTTCAAGTAATGATCAGTACACCAATCCCACTTGGATGCTCAAGTTTCATTCTCATACATTGAAGCATTCGTTTGGAGGAACAGTTTGAATTTTTAGGTTTCACTCTGTTTTCTCCTATATTGACAAATGTAGTTCAAACTCTAAATCATACACGGTTTGGGCTAGCTTCTTGAAACTTGACACAATAAAGTAGTTCTAAATTCTATCCCTAAGGTTTGTTTCCTCTTGATGTAGCCTTCAGCACAGACTGGCGAATAACACTTTCAATGAAAGGCGTTGTTAGCCTGCCAAAAAACTAGAGTCTCCTGAAATCTCAACACATATTTTTTTTCCGACCTTAATGAAACTTTCAAGTAATGAACATTACACCAATCAAACTTGGATGCCCAAGTATCGATCCCCTCGGTTGATGCATTCGTTTGCAGTAACAGTTTGAATTTCTAGGTTTCACTCTGTTTTCTCCTATATTGACAGATGCAGCTAGAACTCTAAATCAAACACGGTTTGTGCTAGCTTCTTGAATCATGACACAATAAAGTAATTCTACGTTCTATCTCTAAGGTTTGTTTCCTCTTGATGTAGCCTAAAGCAGGGACTGGCGAATAACACTTATATTGAAAGGGTTGCCAAACTTTCAAAATTCTAGAGTCTCCTGAAATCTCAACATATATTTTTTCATCCAATCTTCATGATACATTCAAGTAATGATCAGTACACCATTCCCACTTGGATGCCCAAGTTTTGTTCTTCTAGGTTGAAGCATTCGTTTGCAGGAACAGTTTGAATTTTTAGGTTTCACTCTGTTTTGTCCTATATTGACAGATGCAGTTAGAACTTTAAATCAAACACGGTTTGTGCTAGCTACTTGAAACATCACACAATAAAGTAGTTCTATTTTCTATCCCTAAGGTTTGTTTCCTCTTGATGTAGCCTTAAGCAGAGACTGGCGAATAACACATTCAATGAAAGGCGTTGTAAGGCTGCCAAAAAACTACAGTCTCCTGAAATCTCATCATATATTTTTTCTTCCGACCTTCATGATACTTTCAAGTAATGAGCAGTGCACCAATCAAACTTGGATGCCCAAGTTTCGTTCTCCTAGGTTGAAGCATTCGTTTGCATGAACAGTTTGAATTTTTAGGTTTCACTCTGTTTTGTCCTCTATTGACAGATGCAGTTCGAACTCTAAATCAAACACGGTTTGTGCTAGCTTCTTGAAACTTGACAAAATACTGTAGTTCTACGTTCTATCTCTAAGGTTTGTTTCCTCTTGATGTAGCCTAATGCAGAGACTGGCGAATAACACTTTTATTGAAAGGGGTTGCCAAACTTCCAAAAACTAGAGTCTTCTGAAATCTCAACATATATTTTTTCATCCAATCTTCATGATACTTTCAAGTAATGATCAGTACAACAATCCCACTTGGATGCTCAAGTTTCATTCTCCTACGTTGAAGCATTCGTTTGCAGGAACAGTTTGCATTTTTAGGTTTCACTCTGTTTTCTCCTATATTGACAAATGTAGTTCAAACTCTAAATCATACATGGTTTGGGCTAGCTTCTTGAAACTTGACACAATAAAGTAGTTCTACATTCTATCCCTAAGGTTTGTTTCCTCTTGATGTAGCCTTCAGCACACACTGGCGAACAACACTTTCAATGAAAGGCGTTGTTAGGCTGCCAAAAAACTAGAGTCTCCTGAAATCTCATCATATATTTTTTCTTCCGACCTTCATGATACTTTCAAGTAATGAGCAGTGCACCAATCAAACTTGGATGCCCAAGTTTTGTTCTCCTAGGTTGAAGCATTCGTTTGCAGTAACAGTTTGAATTTTTAGGTTTCACTCTGTTTTGTCCTATATTGACAGATGCAGTTCGAACTCTAAATCAAACATGGTTTGTGCTAGCTTCTTGAAACTTGACAAAATACTGTAGTTCTACGTTCTATCTCTAAGGTTTGTTTCCTCTTGATGTAGCCTAATGCAGGGACTGGCGAATAACACTTTTATTGAAAGGGGTTGCCAAACTTCCAAAAACTAGAGTCTTCTGAAATCTCAACATATATTTTTTCAACCAATCTTCATGATACTTTCAAGTAATGATCAGTACACCAATCCCACTTGGATGCTCAAGTTTCATTCTCATACATTGAAGCATTCGTTTGGAGGAACAGTTTGAATTTTTAGGTTTCACTCTGTTTTCTCCTATATTGACAAATGTAGTTCAAACTCTAAATCATACACGGTTTGGGCTAGCTTCTTGAAACTTGACACAATAAAGTAGTTCTACATTCTATCCCTAAGGATTGTTTCCTCTTGATGTAGCCTTCAGCACAGACTGGCGAATAACACTTTCAATGAAAGGCGTTGTTAGCCTGCCAAAAAACTAGAGTCTCCTGAAATCTCAACACATATTTTTTTTTTCCGACCTTAATGATACTTTCAAGTAATGAACATTACACCAATCAAACTTGGATGCCCAAGTTTCGTTCTCCTAGGTTGATGCATTTGTTTGCAGTAACAGTTTGAATTTCTAGGTTTCACTCTGTTTTCTCCTATATTGACAGATGCAGCTAGAACTCTAAATCAAACACGGTTTGTGCTAGCTTCTTGAATCTTGACACAATAAAGTAGTTCTACGTTCTATCTCTAAGGTTTGTTTCCTCTTGATGTAGACTAAAGCAGGGACTGGCGAATAACACTTATATTGAAAGGGTTGCCAAACTTTCAAAATTCTAGTGTCTCCTGAAATCTCAACATATATTTTTTCATCCAATCTTCATGATACATTCAAGTAATGATCAGTACACCATTCCCACTTGGATGCCCAAGTTTTGTTCTTCTAGGTTGAAGCATTCGTTTGCAGGAACAGTTTGAATTTTTAGGTTTCACTCTGTTTTGTCCTATATTGACAGATGCAGTTAGAACTTTAATCAAACACGGTTTGTGCTAGCTACTTGAAACATGACACAATAAAGTAGTTCTACGTTCTATCCCTAAGGTTTGTTTCCTCTTGATGTAGATTTAAGCAGAGACTGGCGAATAACACATTCAATGAAAGGCGTTGTTAGGCTGCCAAAAAACTACAGTCTCCTGAAATCTCATCATATATTTTTTCTTCCGACCTTCATGATACTTTCAAGTAATGAGCAGTGCACCAATCAAACTTGGATGCCCAAGTTTCGTTCTCCTAGGTTGAAGCATTCGTTTGCAGGAACAGTTTGAATTTTTAGGTTTCACTCTGTTTTGTCCTATATTGACAGATGCAGTTCGAACTCTATATCAAACACGGTTTGTGCTAGCTTCTTGAAACTTGACAAAATACTGTAGTTCTACGTTCTATCTCTAAGGTTTGTTTCCTCTTGAAGTAGCCTAATGCAGGGACTGGCGAATAACACTTTTATTGAAAGGGGTTGCCAAACTTCCAAAAACTAGAGTCTTCTGAAATCTCAACATATATTTTTTCATCCAATCTTCATGATACTATCAAGTAATGATCAGTACAACAATCCCACTTGGATGCTCAAGTTTCATTATCCTACATTGAAGCATTCGTTTGCAGGAACAGTTTGATTTTTTAGGTTTCACGCTGTTTTCTCCTATATTGACAAATGTAGTTCAAACTCTAAATCATACATGGTTTGGGCTAGCTTCTTAAAACTTGACACAATAAAGTAGTTCTACATTCTATCCCTAAGGTTTGTTTACTCTTGATGTAGCCTTCAGCACAGACTGGCGAACAACACTTTCAATGAAAGGCGTTGTTAGGCTGCCAAAAAACTACAGTCTCCTGAAATCTCATCATATATTTTTTCTTCCGACCTTCATGATACTTTCAAGTAATGAGCAGTGCACCAATCAAACTTGGATGCCCATGTTTCGTTCTCCTAGGTTGAAGCATTCGTTTGCAGGAACAGTTTGAATTTTTAGGTTTCAATCTGTTTTGTCCTATATTGACAGATGCAGTTCGAACTCTAAATCAAACACGGTTTGTGCTAGCTTCTTGAAACTTGAGAAAATACTGTAGTTCTACGTTCTATCTCTAAGGTTTGTTTCCTCTTGATGTAGCCTAATGCAGGGACTGGCGAATAACACTTTTATTGAAAGGGGTTGCCAAACTTCCAAAAACTAGAGTCTTCTGAAATCTCAACATATATTTTTTCATCCAATCTTCATGATACATTCAAGTAATGATCAGTACACCATTCCCACTTGGATGCCCAAGTTTTGTTCTTCTAGGTTGAAGCATTCGTTTGCAGGAACAGTTTGAATTTTTAGGTTTCACTCTGTTTTGTCCTATATTGACAGATGCAGTTAGAACTTTAAATCAAACACGGTTTGTGCTAGCTACTTGAAACATGACACAATAAAGTAGTTCTACGTTCTATCAATAAGGTTTGTTTCCTCTTGATGTAGCCTTAAACAGAGACTGGCGAATAACACATTCAATGAAAGGCGTTGTTAGGCTGCCAAAAAACTACAGTCTCCTGAAATCTCATCATATATTTTTTCTTCCGACCTTCATGATACTTTCAAGTAATGAGCAGTGCACCAATCAAACTTGGATGCCCAAGATTCGTTCTCCTAGGTTGAAGCATTCGTTTGCCAGAACAGTTTGAATTTTTAGGTTTCACTCTGTTTTCTCCTATATTGACAGATGCAGTTCGAACTCTAAATCAAACATGGTTTGTGCTAGCTTCTTGAAACTTGACAAAATACTGTAGTTCTACGTTCTATCTCTAAGGTTTGTTTCCTCTTGATGTAGCCTAATCCAGGGACTGGCGAATAACACTTTTATTTAAAGGGGTTGCCAAACTTCAAAAAACTAGAGTCTTCTGAAATCTCAACATATATTTTTTCATCCAATCTTCATGATACTTTCAAGTAATGATCAGTACACCAATCCCACTTGGATGCTCAAGTTTCATTCTCCTACATTGAAGCATTCGTTTGCAGGAGCAGTTTGAATTTTTAGGTTTCACTCTGTTTTCTCCTATATTGACAAATGTAGTTCAAACTCTAAATCATACACGGTTTGGGCTAGCTTCTTGAAACTTGACACAATAAAGTAGTTCTAAATTCTATCCCTAAGGTTTGTTTCCTCTTGATGTAGCCTTCAGCACAGACTGGCGAATAACACTTTCAATGAAAGGCGTTGTTAGCCTGCCAAAAAACTAGAGTCTCCTGAAATCTCAACACATATTTTTTTTCCGACCTTAATGAAACTTTCAAGTAATGAACATTACACCAATCAAACTTGGATGCCCAAGTTTCGTTCGCCTCGGTTGATGCATTCGTTTGCAGTAACAGTTTGAATTTCTACGTTTCACTCTGTTTTCTCCTATATTGACAGATGCAGCTAGAACTCTAAATCAAACACGGTTTGTGCTAGCTTCTTGAATCATGACACAATAAAGTAATTCTACGTTCTATCTCTAAGGTTTGTTTCCTCTTGATGTAGCCTAAAGCAGGGACTGGCGAATAACACTTATATTGAAAGGGTTGCCAAACTTTCAAAATTCTAGAGTCTCCTGAAATCTCAACATATATTTTTTCATCCAATCTTCATGATACATTCAAGTAATGATCAGTACACCATTCCCACTTGGATGCCCAAGTTTTGTTCTTCTAGGTTGAAGCATTCGTTTGCAGGAACAGTTTGAATTTTTAGGTTTCACTCTGTTTTGTCCTATATTGACAGATGCAGTTAGAACTTTAAATCAAACACGGTTTGTGCTAGCTACTTGAAACATCACACAATAAAGTAGTTCTATTTTCTATCCCTAAGGTTTGTTTCCTCTTGATGTAGCCTTAAGCAGAGACTGGCGAATAACACATTCAATGAAAGGCGTTGTAAGGCTGCCAAAAAACTACAGTCTCCTGAAATCTCATCATATATTTTTTCTTCCGACCTTCATGATACTTTCAAGTAATGAGCAGTGCACCAATCAAACTTGGATGCCCAAGTTTCGTTCTCCTAGGTTGAAGCATTCGTTTGCATGAACAGTTTGAATTTTTAGGTTTCACTCTGTTTTGTCCTATATTGACAGATGCAGTTCGAACTCTAAATCAAACACGGTTTGTGCTAGCTTCTTGAAACTTGAGAAAATACTGTAGTTCTACGTTCTATCTCTAAGGTTTGTTTCCTCTTGATGTAGCCTAATGCAGGGACTGGCGAATAACACTTTTATTGAAAGGGGTTGCCAAACTTCCAAAAACTAGAGTCTTCTGAAATCTCAACATATATTTTTTCATCCAATCTTCATGATACATTCAAGTAATGATCAGTACACCATTCCCACTTGGATGCCCAAGTTTTGTTCTTCTAGGTTGAAGCATTCGTTTGCAGGAACAGTTTGAATTTTTAGGTTTCACTCTGTTTTGTCCTATATTGACAGATGCAGTTAGAACTTTAAATCAAACACGGTTTGTGCTAGCTACTTGAAACATGACACAATAAAGTAGTTCTACGTTCTATCAATAAGGTTTGTTTCCTCTTGATGTAGCCTTAAACAGAGACTGGCGAATAACACATTCAATGAAAGGCGTTGTTAGGCTGCCAAAAAACTACAGTCTCCTGAAATCTCATCATATATTTTTTCTTCCGACCTTCATGATACTTTCAAGTAATGAGCAGTGCACCAATCAAACTTGGATGCCCAAGATTCGTTCTCCTAGGTTGAAGCATTCGTTTGCCAGAACAGTTTGAATTTTTAGGTTTCACTCTGTTTTCTCCTATATTGACAGATGCAGTTCGAACTCTAAATCAAACATGGTTTGTGCTAGCTTCTTGAAACTTGACAAAATACTGTAGTTCTACGTTCTATCTCTAAGGTTTGTTTCCTCTTGATGTAGCCTAATCCAGGGACTGGCGAATAACACTTTTATTTAAAGGGGTTGCCAAACTTCAAAAAACTAGAGTCTTCTGAAATCTCAACATATATTTTTTCATCCAATCTTCATGATACTTTCAAGTAATGATCAGTACACCAATCCCACTTGGATGCTCAAGTTTCATTCTCCTACATTGAAGCATTCGTTTGCAGGAGCAGTTTGAATTTTTAGGTTTCACTCTGTTTTCTCCTATATTGACAAATGTAGTTCAAACTCTAAATCATACACGGTTTGGGCTAGCTTCTTGAAACTTGACACAATAAAGTAGTTCTAAATTCTATCCCTAAGGTTTGTTTCCTCTTGATGTAGCCTTCAGCACAGACTGGCGAATAACACTTTCAATGAAAGGCGTTGTTAGCCTGCCAAAAAACTAGAGTCTCCTGAAATCTCAACACATATTTTTTTTCCGACCTTAATGAAACTTTCAAGTAATGAACATTACACCAATCAAACTTGGATGCCCAAGTTTCGTTCGCCTCGGTTGATGCATTCGTTTGCAGTAACAGTTTGAATTTCTAGGTTTCACTCTGTTTTCTCCTATATTGACAGATGCAGCTAGAACTCTAAATCAAACACGGTTTGTGCTAGCTTCTTGAATCATGACACAATAAAGTAATTCTACGTTCTATCTCTAAGGTTTGTTTCCTCTTGATGTAGCCTAAAGCAGGGACTGGCGAATAACACTTATATTGAAAGGGTTGCCAAACTTTCAAAATTCTAGAGTCTCCTGAAATCTCAACATATATTTTTTCATCCAATCTTCATGATACATTCAAGTAATGATCAGTACACCATTCCCACTTGGATGCCCAAGTTTTGTTCTTCTAGGTTGAAGCATTCGTTTGCAGGAACAGTTTGAATTTTTAGGTTTCACTCTGTTTTGTCCTATATTGACAGATGCAGTTAGAACTTTAAATCAAACACGGTTTGTGCTAGCTACTTGAAACATCACACAATAAAGTAGTTCTATTTTCTATCCCTAAGGTTTGTTTCCTCTTGATGTAGCCTTAAGCAGAGACTGGCGAATAACACATTCAATGAAAGGCGTTGTAAGGCTGCCAAAAAACTACAGTCTCCTGAAATCTCATCATATATTTTTTCTTCCGACCTTCATGATACTTTCAAGTAATGAGCAGTGCACCAATCAAACTTGGATGCCCAAGTTTCGTTCTCCTAGGTTGAAGCATTCGTTTGCATGAACAGTTTGAATTTTTAGGTTTCACTCTGTTTTGTCCTATATTGACAGATGCAGTTCGAACTCTAAATCAAACACGGTTTGTGCTAGCTTCTTGAAACTTGACAAAATACTGTAGTTCTACGTTCTATCTCTAAGGTTTGTTTCCTCTTGATGTAGCCTAATGCAGAGACTGGCGAATAACACTTTTATTGAAAGGGGTTGCCAAACTTCCAAAAACTAGAGTCTTCTGAAATCTCAACATATATTTTTTCATCCAATCTTCATGATACTTTCAAGTAATGATCAGTACAACAATCCCACTTGGATGCTCAAGTTTCATTCTCCTACGTTGTAGCATTCGTTTGCAGGAACAGTTTGAATTTTTAGGTTTCACTCTGTTTTCTCCTATATTGACAAATGTAGTTCAAACTCTAAATCATACATGGTTTGGGCTAGCTTCTTGAAACTTGACACAATAAAGTAGTTCTACATTCTATCCCTAAGGTTTGTTTCCTCTTGATGTAGCCTTCAGCATAGACTGGCGAACAACACTTTCAATGAAAGGCGTTGTTAGGCTGCCAAAAAAGTAGAGTCTCCTGAAATCTCATCATGTATTTTTTCTTCCGACCTTCATGATACTTTCAAGTAATGAGCAGTGCACCAATCAAACTTGGATGCCCACCTTTCGTTCTCCTAGGTTGAAGCATTCGTTTGCAGTAACAGTATGAATTTTTAGGTTTCACTCTGTTTTGTCCTATATTGACAGATGCAGTTCGAACTCTAAATCAAACACGGTTTGTGCTAGCTTCTTGAAACTTGACAAAATACTGTAGTTCTACGTTCTATCTCTAAGGTTTGTTTCCTCTTGATGTAGCATAATGCAGGGACTGGCGAATAACACTTTTATTGAAAGGGGTTGCCAAACTTCCAAAAACTAGAGTCTTCTGAAATCTCAACATATATTTTTTCATCCAATCTTCATGATACTTTGAAGTAATGATCAGTACACCAATCCCACTTGGATGCTCAAGTTTCATTCTCCTACATTGAAGCATTCGTTTGCAGGAACAGTTTGAATTTTTAGGTTTCACTCTGTTTTCTCCTATATTGACAAATGTAGTTCAAACTCTAAATCATACACGGTTTGGGCTAGCTTCTTGAAACTTGACACAATAAAGTAGTTCTACATTCTATCCCTAAGGTTTGTTTCCTCTTGATGTAGCCTTCAGCACAGACTGGCGAATAACACTTTCAATGAAAGGCGTTGTTAGCCTGCCCAAAAACTAGAGTCTCCTGAAATCTCAACACATATTTTTTTTCCGACCTTAATGATACTTTCAAGTAATGAACATTACACCAATCAAACTTGGATGCCCAAGTTTCGTTCTCCTCGGTTGATGCATTCGTTTGCAGTAACAGTTTGAATTTCTAGGTCTCACTCTGTTTTCTCCTATATTGACAGATGCAGCTAGAACTCTAAATCAAACACGGTTTGTGCTAGCTTCTTGAATCTTGACACAATAAAGTAGTTCTACGTTCTATCTCTAAGGTTTGTTTCCTCTTGATGTAGCCTAAAGCAGGGACTGGCGAATAACACTTATATTGAAAGGGTTGCCAAACTTTAAAAAAACTAGAGTCTCCTGAAATCTCAACATATATTTTTTCATCCAATCTTCATGATACATTCAAGTAATGATCAGTACACCATTCCCACTTGGATGCCCAAGTTTTGTTCTTCTAGGTTGAAGCATTCGTTTGCAGGAACAGTTTGAATTTTTAGGTTCCACTCTGTTTTGTCCTATATTGACAGATGCAGTTAGAACTTTAAATCAAACACGGTTTGTGCTAGCTACTTGAAACATGACACAATAAAGTAGTTCTACGTTCTATCCCTAAGGTTTGTTTCCTCTTGATGTAGCCTTAAGCAGAGACTGGCGAATAACACATTCAATGAAAGGCGTTGTTAGGCTGCCAAAAAACTACAGTCTCCTGAAATCTCATCATATATTTTTTCTTCCGACCTTCATGATACTTTCAAGTAATGAGCTGTGCACCAATCAAACTTGGATGCCCAAGTTTCTTTCTCCTAGGTTGAAGCATTCGTTTGCAGGAACAGTTTGAATTTTTAGGTTTCACTCTGTTTTGTCCTATATTGACAGATGCAGTTCGAACTCTAAATCAAACACGGTTTGTGCTAGCTTCTTGAAACTTGACAAAATACTGTAGTTCTACGTTCTATCTCTAAGGTTTGTTTCCTCTTGATGTAGCCTAATGCAGGGACTGGCGAATAACACTTTTATTGAAAGGGGTTGCCAAACTTCCAAAAACTAGAGTCTTCTGAAATCTCAACATATATTTTTTCATCCAATCTTCATGATACTATCAAGTAATGATCAGTACAACAATCCCACTTGGATGCTGAAGTTTCATTCTCCTACGTTGAAGCATTCGTTTGCAGGAACAGTTTGAATTTTTAGGTTTCACTCTGTTTTCTCCTATATTGACAAATGTAGTTCAAACTCTAAATCATACATGGTTTGGGCTAGCTTCTTGAAACTTGACACAATAAAGTAGTTCTACATTCTATCCCTAAGGTTTGTTTCCTCTTGATGTAGCCTTCAGCACAGACTGGCGAACAACACTTTCAATGAAAGGCGTTGTTAGGCTGCCAAAAAACTACAGTCTCCTGAAATCTCATCATATATTTTTTCTTCCGACCTTCATGATACTTTCAAGTAATGAGCAGTGCACCAATCAAACTTGGATGCCCATGTTTCGTTCTCCTAGGTTGAAGCATTCGTTTGCAGGAACAGTTTGAATTTTAGGTTTCAATCTGTTTTGTCCTATATTGACAGATGCAGTTCGAACTCTAAATCAAACAAGGTTTGTGCTAGCTTCTTGAAACTTGAGAAAATACTGTAGTTCTACGTTCTATCTCTAAGGTTTGTTTTTTCTTGATGTAGCCTAATGCAGGGACTGGCGAATAACACTTTTATTGAAAGGCGTTGCCAAACTTCCAAAAACTAGAGTCTTCTGAAATCTCAACATATATTTTTTCATTCAATCTTCATGATACTTTCAAGTAATGATCAGTACACCAATCCCACTTGGATGCTCAAGTTTCATTCTCCTACATTGAAGAATTCGTTTGCAGGAACAGTTTGAATTTTTAGGTTTCACTCTGTTTTCTCCTATATTGACAAATGTAGTTCAAACTCTAAATCATACACGGTTTGGGCTAGCTTCTTGAAACTTGACACAATAAAGTAGTTCTACATTCTATCCCTAAGGTTTGTTTCCTCTTGATGTAGCCTTCAGCACAGACTGGCGAATAACACTTTCAATGAAAGGCGTTGTTAGCCTGCCAAAAAACTAGAGTCTCCTGAAATCTCAACACATATTTTTTTTCCGACCTTAATGATACTTTCAAGTAATGAACATTACACCAATCAAACTTGGATGCCCAAGTTTCGTTCTCCTCGGTTGATGCATTCGTTTGCAGTAACAGTTTGAATTTCTAGGTTTTACTCTGTTTTCTCCTATATTGACAGATGCAGCTAGAACTCTAAATCAAACACGGTTTGTGCTAGCTTCTTGAATCTTGACACAATAAAGTAATTCTACGTTCTATCTCTAAGGTTTGTTTCCTCTTGATGTAGCCTAAAGCAGGGACTGGCGAATAACACTTATATTGAAAGGGTTGCCAAACTTTCAAAATTCTAGAGCCTCCTGAAATCTCAACATATATTTTTTCATCCAATCTTCATGATACATTCAAGTAATGATCAGTACACCATTCCCACTTGGATGCCCAAGTTTTGTTCTTCTAGGTTGAAGCATTCGTTTGCAGGAACAGTTTGAATTGTTAGGTTTCACTCTGTTTTGTCCTATATTGACAGATGCAGTTAGAACTTTAAATCAAACACGGTTTGTGCTAGCTACTTGAAACATGACACAATAAAGTAGTTCTACGTTCTATCCCTAAGGTTTGTTTCCTCTTGATGTAGCCTTAAGCAGAGTCTGGCGAATAACACATTCAATGAAAGGCGTTGTTAGGCTGCCAAAAAACTACAGTCTCCTGAAATGTCATCATATATTTTTTCTTCCGACCTTCATGATACTTTCAAGTAATGAGCAGTGCACCAATCAAACTTGGATGCCCAAGTTTCGTTCTCCTAGGTTGAAGCATTCGTTTGCAGGAACAGTTTGAATTTTTAGGTTTCACTCTGTTTTGTCCTCTATTGACAGATGCAGTTCGAACTCTAAATCAAACACGGTTTGTGCTAGCTTCTTGAAACTTGACAAAATACTGTAGTTCTACGTTCTATCTCTAAGGTTTGTTTCCTCTTGATGTAGCCTAATGCAGGGACTGGCGAATAACACTTTTATTGAAAGGGGTTGCCACACTGCCAAAAACTAGAGTCTTCTGAAATCTCAACATATATTTTTTCATCCAATCTTCATGATACTTTCAAGTAATGATCAGTACACCAATCCAACTTGGATGCTCAAGTTTCATTCTCCTACGTTGAAGCATTCGTTTGCAGGAACAGTTTGAATTTTTAGGTTTCACTCTGTTTTCTCCTAAATTTACAAATGTATTTCAAACTCTAAATCATACACAGTTTGGGCTAGCTTCTTGAAACTTGACACAATATTGTAGTTCTACATTCTATCCCTAAGGTTTGTTTCCTCTTGATGTAGCCTTCAGCACAGACTGGCGAATAACACTTTCAATGAAAGGCGTTGTTAGGCTGCCAAAAAACTAGAGTCTCCTGAAATCTCAACACATATTTTTTTCCGACCTTAATGATACTTTCAAGTAATGTGCAGTACAGCAATCAAACTTGGATGCCCATGTTTCGTTCTCCTAGGTTGATACATTCGTTTGCAGTAACAGTTTGAATTTCTAGATTTCACTCTGTTTTCTCCTATATTGACAGATGCAGCTAGAACTCTAAATCAAACACGGTTTGTGCTGGCTTCTTGAAACTTGACAAAATACTGTAGTTCTACGTTCTATCTCTAAGGTTTGTTTCCTCTTGATGTAGCCTAATGCAGGGACTGGCGAATAACACTTTTATTGAAAGGGGATGCCAAACTTCCAAAAACTAGAGTCTTCTGAAATCTCAACATATATTTTTTCATCCAATCTTCGTGATACATTCAAGTAATGATCAGTACACCATTCCCATTTGGATGCCCAAGTTTTGTTCTTCTACGTTGAAGCATTCGTTTGCAGGAACAGTTTGTTTTTAGGTTTCACTCTGTTTTCTCCTATATTGACAGATGCAGTTAGAACTTTAAATCAAACACTGTTAGTGCTAGGTACTTGAAACATGACACAATAAAGTAGTTCTACGTTCTATAGCTAAGGTTTGTTTCCTCTTGATGTAGCCTTAAGCAGAGACTGGCGAATAACACATTCAATGAAAGGCGTTGTTAGGCTGCCAAAAAACTACAGTCTCCTGAAATCTCATCATATATTTTTTCTTCCGACCTTCATGATACTTTCAAGTAATGAGCAGTGCACCAATCAAACTTGGATGCCCAAGTTTCGTTCTCCTAGGTTGAAGCATTCGTTTGCATGAACAGTTTGAATTTTTAGGTTTCACTCTGTTTTGTCCTATATTGACAGATGCAGTTCGAACTCTAATTCAAACACGGTTTGTGCTAGCTTCTTGAAACTTGACAAAATACTGTAGTTCTACGTTCTATCTCTAAGGTTTGTTTCCTCTTGATGTAGCCTAATGCAGGGACTGGCGAATAACACTTTTATTGAAAGGGGTTGCCAAACTTCCAAAAACTAGAGTCTTCTGAAATCTCAACATATATTTTTTCATCCAATCTTCATGATACTTTCAAGTAATGATCAGTGCACCAATCCCACTTGGATGCTCAAGTTTCATTCTCCTACGTTGAAGCATTCGTTTGCAGGAACAATTTGAATTTTTAGGTTTCACTCTGTTTTCTCCTATATTGACAAATGTAGTTCAAACTCTAAATCATACACGGTTTGGGCTAGCTTCTTGAAACTTGACACAATAAAGTAGTTCTACATTCTATCCCTAAGGTTTGTTTCCTCTTGATGTAGCCTTCAGTACAGTCTGGCGAATAACACTTTCAATGAAAGGCGTTGTTAGGCTGCCAAAAAACTACAGTCTCCTGAAATCTCAACACATATTTTTTTTCCAACCTTAATGATACTTTCAAGTAATGAGCAGTACACCAATCAAACTTGGATGCCCAAGTTTCGTTCTCCTAGGTTGATGCATTCGTTTGCAGTAACAGTTTGAATTTCTAGGTTTCACTCTGTTTTCTCCTATATTTACAGATGCAGCTAGAACTCTAAATCAAACACGGTTTGTGCTAGCTTCTTGAAACTTGACACAATAAAGTAGTTCTACGTTCTATCTCTATGGTTTGTTTCCTCTTAATGTAGCCTAAAGCAGGGACTGGCGAATAACACTTATATTGAAAGGGGTTGCCAAACTTTCAAAAAACTAGAGTCTCCTGAAATCTCAACATATATTTTTTCATCCAGTCTTCATGATACATTCAAGTAATGGTCAGTACACCATTCCCACTTAGATGCCCAAGTTTTGTTCTTCTAGGTTGAAGCATTCGTTTGCAAAAACAGTTTGAATTTTTAGGTTTCACTATGTTTTCTCCTATATTGACAGATGCAGTTAGAATTTTAAATCAAACACGGTTTGTGCTAGCTACTTGAAACATGACACAATAAAGTAGTTCTACGTTCTATCCCTAAGGTTTGTTTCCTCTTGATGTAGCCTTAAGCAGAGAATGGCGAATACAACATTCAATGAAAGGCGTTGTTTGGCTGCCAAAAAACTACAGTCTCCTGAAATCTCATCATATATTTTCTCTTCCGACCTTCATGATAATTTCAAGTAATGAGCAGTGCACCAATCCAACTTGGATGCCCAAATTTCGTTCTCCTAGGTTGAAGCATTCGTTTGCAGGAACAGTTTGAATTTTTAGGTTTCACTCTGTTTTGTCCTATATTGACAGATGCAGTTCGAACTCTAAATCAAACACGGTTTGTGCTAGCTTCTTGAAACTTGACAAAATACTGTAGTTCTACGTTCTATCTCTAAGGTTTGTTTCCTCTTCATGTAGCCTAATGCAGGGACTGGCGAATAACACTTTTATTGAAAGGGGTTGCCAAACTTCCAAAAACTAGAGTCTTCTGAAATCTCAACATATATTTTTTCATCCAATCTTCATGATACTTTCAAGTAATGATCAGTACACCAATCCCACTTGGATGCTCAAGTTTCATTCTCTTACGTGGTGCATTCGTTTGCAGGATCAGTTTGAATTTTTAGGTTTCACTCTGTTTTCTCCTATATTGACAAATGTAGTTCAAACTCTTAATCATACACGGTTTGGGCTAGCTTCTTGAAACTTGACACATTAAAGTAGTTCTACATTCTATCCCTAAGGTTTGTTTCCTCTTGATGTAGCCTTCAGCACAGACTGACGAACAACACTTTCAATGAAAGGCGTTGTTAGGCTGCCAAAAAACTAGACTCTAATGAAATCACAACACATATTTTTTTTCCGACCTTAATGATACTTTCAAGTAATGAGCAGTACACCAATCAAACTTGGATGCCCAAGTTTCGTTCTCCTCGGTTGATGCATTCGTTTGCAGTAACAGTTTGAATTTCTAGGTTTTACTCTGTTTTCTCCTATATTGACAGATGCAGCTAGAACTCTAAATCAAACACGGTTTGTGCTAGCTTCTTGAATCTTGACACAATAAAGTAATTCTACGTTCTATCTCTAAGGTTTCTTTCCTCTTGATGTAGCCTAAAGCAGGGACTGGTGAATAACACTTATATTGAAAGGGTTGCCAAACTTTCAAAATTCTAGAGTCTCCTGAAATCTCAACATATATTTTTTCATCCAATCTTCATGATACATTCAAGTAATGATCAGTACACCATTCCCACTTGGATGCCCAAGTTTTGTTCTTCTAGGTTGAAGCATTCGTTTGCAGGAACAGTTTGAATTTTTATTTTTCACTCTGTTTTGTCCTATATTGACAGATGCAGTTAGAACTTTAAATCAAACACGGTTTGTGCTAGCTACTTGAAACATGACACAATAAAGTAGTTCTACGTTCTATCCCTAAGGTTTGTTTCCTCTTGATGTAGCCTTAAGCAGAGACTGGCGAATAACACATTCAATGAAAGGCGTTGTTAGGCTGCCAAAAAAAATACAGTCTCCTGAAATGTCATCATATATTTTTTCTTAGGACCTTCATGATACTTTCAAGTAATGAGCAGTGCACCAATCAAACTTGGATGCCCAAGTTTCGTTCTCCTAGGTTGAAGCATTCGTTTGCAGGTACAGTTTGAATTTTTAGGTTTCACTCTGTTTTGTCCTATATTGACAGATGCAGTTCGAACTCTAAATCAAACACGGTTTGTGCTAGCTTCTTGAAACTTGACAAAATACTGTAGTTCTACGTTCTATCTCTAAGGTTTGTTTCCTCTTGATGTAGCCTAATGCAGGGACTGGCGAATAACACTTTTATTGAAAGGGGTTGCCACACTTCCAAAAACTAGAGTCTTCTGAAATCTCAACATATATTTTTTCATCCAATCTTCATGATACTTTCCAGTAATGATCAGTACACCAATCCCACTTGGATGCTCAAGTTTCATTCTCCTACGTTGAAGCATTCGTTTGCAGGAACAGTTTGAATTTTTAGGTTTCACTCTGTTTTCTCCTAAATTTACAAATGTATTTCAAACTCTAAATCATACACGGTTTGGGCTAGCTTCTTGAAACTTGACACAATATTGTAGTTCTACATTCTATCCCTAAGGTTTGTTTCCTCTTGATGTAGCCTTCAGCACAGACTGGCGAATAACACTTTCAATGAAAGGCGTTGTTAGGCTGCCAAAAAACTAGAGTCTCCTGAAATCTCAACACATATTTTTTTCCGACCTTAATGATACTTTCAAGTAATGTGCAGTACAGCAATCAAACTTGGATGCCCATGTTTCGTTCTCCTAGGTTGATACATTCGTTTGCAGTAACAGTTTGAATTTCTAGATTTCACTCTGTTTTCTCCTATATTGACAGATGCAGCTAGAACTCTAAATCAAACACGGTTTGTGCTGGCTTCTTGAAACTTGACAAAATACTGTAGTTCTACGTTCTATCTCTAAGGTTTGTTTCCTCTTGATGTAGCCTAATGCAGGGACTGGCGAATAACACTTTTATTGAAAGGGGATGCCAAACTTCCAAAAACTAGAGTCTTCTGAAATCTCAACATATATTTTTTCATCCAATCTTCGTGATACATTCAAGTAATGATCAGTACACCATTCCCATTTGGATGCCCAAGTTTTGTTCTTCTACGTTGAAGCATTCGTTTGCAGGAACAGTTTGTTTTTAGGTTTCACTCTGTTTTCTCCTATATTGACAGATGCAGTTAGAACTTTAAATCAAACACTGTTAGTGCTAGGTACTTGAAACATGACACAATAAAGTAGTTCTACGTTCTATAGCTAAGGTTTGTTTCCTCTTGATGTAGCCTTAAGCAGAGACTGGCGAATAACACATTCAATGAAAGGCGTTGTTAGGCTGCCAAAAAACTACAGTCTCCTGAAATCTCATCATAGATTTTTTCTTCCGACCTTCATGATACTTTCAAGTAATGAGCAGTGCACCAATCAAACTTGGATGCCCAAGTTTCGTTCTCCTAGGTTGAAGCATTCGTTTGCAGGAACAGTTTGAATTTTTAGGTTTCACTCTGTTTTGTCCTATATTGACAGATGCAGTTCGAACTCTAAATCAAACACGGTTTGTGCTAGCTTCTTGAAACTTGACAAAATACTGTAGTTCTACGTTCTATCTCTAAGGTTTGTTTCCTCTTGATGTAGGCTAATGCAGGGACTGGCGAATAACACTTTTATTGAAAGGGGTTGCCAAACTTCCAAAAACTAGAGTCTTCTGAAATCTCAACATATATTTTTTCATCCAATCTTCATGATACTTTCAAGTAATGATCAGTACACCAATCCCACTTGGATGCTCAAGTTTCATTCTCCTACGTGGAAGCATTCGTTTGCAGGATCAGTTTGAATTATTAGGTTTCACTCTGTTTTCTCCTATATTGACAAATGTAGTTCAAACTCTAAATCATACACGGTTTGGGCTAGCTTCTTGAAACTTGACACATTAAAGTAGTTCTACATTCTATCCCTAAGGTTTGTTTCCTCTTGATGTAGCCTTCAGCACAGACTGACGAACAACACTTTCAATGAAAGGCGTTGTTAGGCTGCCAAAAACTAGACTCTAATGAAATCACAACACATATATTTTTTCCGACCTTAATGATACTTTCAAGTAATGAGCAGTACACCAATCAAACTTGGATGCCCCAGTTTCGTTCTCCTAGGTTGATGCAGTCGTTTGCAGTAACAGTTTGAATTTCTAGGTTTCACTCTGTTTTGTCCTATATTGACAGATGCAGCTAGAACTCTAAATCAAAAACGGTTTGTGCTAGCTTCTTGAAACTTGACACAATAAAGTAGTTCTACGTTCTATCTGTAAGGTTTGTTTCCTCTTGATGTAGCCTAATGCAGGGACTGGCGAATAACACTTATATTGAAAGGGGTTGCCAAACTTTCAAAAAACTAGAGTCTCCTGAAATCTCAACATATATTTTTTCATCCAATCTTCATGATACATTCAAGTAATGATCAGTATACCTTTCCCACTTGGATGCCCAAGTTTTGTTCTTCTTGGTTGAAGCATTCGTTTGCAGGAACAGTTTGAATTTTTAGGTTTCACTCTGTTTTCTCCTATATTGACTGATGCAGTTAGAACTTTAAATCAAAAACGGTTTGTGCTAGCTACTTGAAACATGACACAATAAAGTAGTTCTACGTTCTATCCCTAAGGTTTGTTTCCTCTTGATGTAGCCTTAAGCAGAGACTGGCGAATAACACATTCAATGAAAGGCGTTGTTAGGCTGCCAAAAAACTACAGTCTCCTGAAATCTCATCATATATTTTTTCTTCCAACCTGCATGATACTTTCAAGTAATGAGCAGTGCACAAATCAAACTTGGATGCCCAAGTTTCGTTTTCCTAGGTTGAAGCATTCGTTTGCAGGAACAGTTTGAATTTTTAGGTTTCACTCTGTTTTGTCCTATATTGACAGATGCAGTTCGTACTCGAAATCAAACAGGGTTTGTGCTAGCTTCTTGAAACTTGACACAATACTGTAGTTCTACGTTCTATCTCTAAGGTTTGTTTCCTCTTGATGTAGCCTAATGCAGCGACTGGCGAATAACACTTTTATTGAAAGGGGTTGCCAAACTTCCAAAAACTAGAGTCTTCTGAAATATCATCATATATTTTTTCATCCAATCTTCATGATACTTTCAAGTAATGATCAGTACACCAATCCCACTTGGATGCTCAAGTTTCATTCTCCTACGTTGAAGCATTCGTTTGCAGGAACAGTTTGAATTTTTAGGTTTCACTCTGTTTTCTCCTATATTGACAAATGTAGTTCAAACTCTAAATCATACAATTTTTTTGCTAGCTTCTTGAAACTTGACACAATAAACAAGTTCTACATTCTATCCCTAAGGTTTGTTTCCTCTTGATGTAGCCTTCAGCACAGACTGGCGAATAACACTTACAATGAAAGGCGTTGTTAGGCTGCCAAAAAACTAGAGTCTCCTGAAATCTCAACACATATCTTTTTTCCGACCTTAATGATACTTTCAAGTAATGAGCAGTACACCAATCAAACTTGGATGCCCAAGTATCGTTCTCCTAGGTTGATGCATTCGTTTGCAGTAACAGTTTGATTTTCTAGGTTTCACTCTGTTTTCTCCTATATTGACAGATGCAGCTAGAACTCTAAATCAAACACGGTTTGTGCTAGCTTCTTGAATCTTGACACAATAAAGTAGTTCTACGTTCTATCTCTAAGGTTTGTTTCCTCTTGATGTAGCCTAAAGCAGGGACTGGCGAATAACACTTATATTGAAAGGCTTGCCAAACTTTCAAAAAACGAGAGTCTCCTGAAATCTCAACATATATTTTTTCATCCAATCTTCATGATACATTCAAGTAATGATCAGTACACCATTCCCACTTGGATGCCCAAGTTTTGTTCTTCTTGGTTGAAGCATTCGTTTGCAGGAACAGTTTGAATTTTTAGGTTTCACTCTGTTTTCTCCTATATTGACAGATGCAGTTAGAACTTTAAATCAAACACGGTTTGTGCTAGCTACTTGAAACATGACACAATAAAGTAGTTCTACGTTCTATCCCTAAGGTTTGTTTCCTCTTGATGTAGCCTTAAGCAGAGACTGGCGAATAACACATTCAATGAAAGGCGTTGTTAGGCTGCCAAAAAACTACAGTCTCCTGAAATCTCATCATAGATTTTTTCTTCCGACCCTAATGATACTTTCAAGTAATGAGCAGTGCACCAATCAAACTTGGATGCCCAAGTTTCGTTCTCCTAGGTTGAAGCATTCGTTTGCAGGATCAGTTTGAATTTTTAGGTTTCACTCTCTTTTGTCCTATATTGACAGATGCAGTTCGAACTCTAAATCAAACACGGTTTGTGCTAGCTTCTTGAAACTTGACAAAATACTGTAGTTCTACGTTCTATATCTAAGGTTTGTTTGCTCTTGATGTAGCCTAATGCAGGGAATGGCGAATAACACTTTTATTGAAAGGGGTTGCCAAACTTCCAAAAACTAGATTCTTCTGAAATCTCAACATATATTTTTTCATCCAATCTTCATGATACTTTCAAGTAATGATCATTACACCAATCCCACTTGGATGCTCAAGTTTCATTCTCCTACGTTGAAGCATTCGTTTGCAGTAACAGTTTGAATTTTTAGGTTTCATTGTTTTCTCCTATATTGACAAATGTAGTTCAAACTCTAAATCATACACGGTTTGGGCTAGCTTCTTGAAACTTGACACAATAAAGTAGTTCTACATTCTATCCGTAAGGTTTGTTTTCTCTTGATGTAGCCTTCAGTACAGACTGGCGAATAACACTTTCAATGAAAGGCGTTGTTAGGCTGCCAAAAAACTAGAGTCTCCTTAAATCTCAACACATATTTTTTTTCCAACCTTAATGATACTTTCAAGTAATGAGCAGTACACCAATCAAACTTGGATGCCCAAGTTTTGTTCTCCTAGGTTGATGCATTCGTTTGCAGTAACAGTTTGAATTTTTAGGTTTCACTCTGTTTTCTCCTATATTGACAGATGCAGCTAGAACTCTAAATCAAACACGGTTTGTGCTAGCTTCTTGAAACTTGACACAATAAAGTAGTTCTACGTTCTATCTCTAAGGTTTGTTTCCTCTTGATGTACCCTAAAGCAGGGACTGGCGAATAACACTTATATTGAAAGGGGTTGCCAAACTTTCAAAAAACTAGAGTCTCCTGAAATCTCAACATATATTTTTTCATCCAATCTTCATGATACATTCAAGTAATGATCAGTATACCTTTCCCACTAGGATGCCCAAGTTTTGTTCTTCTTGGTTGAAGCATTCTTTTGCAGGAACAGTTTGAATTTTTAGGTTTCACTCTGTTTTCTCCTATATTGACAGATGCAGTTAGAACTTTAAATCAAACACGGTTTGTGCTAGCTACTTGAAACATGACACAATAAAGTAGTTCTACGTTCTATCTCTAAGGTTTGTTTCCTCTTGATGTACCCTAAAGCAGGGACTGGCGAATAACACTTATATTGAAAGGCTTGCCAAACTTTCAAAAAACGAGAGTCTCCTGAAATCTCAACATATATTTTTTCATCCAATCTTCATGATACATTCAAGTAATAATCAGTACACCATTCCCACTTGGATGCCCAAGTTTTGTTCTTCTAGGTTGAAGCATTCGTTTGCAGGAACAGTTTGAATTTTTAGGTTTCACTCTGTTTTCTCCTATATTGACAGATGCAGTTAGAACTTTAAATCAAACACGGTTTGTGCTAGCTACTTGAAACATGACACAATAAAGTAGTTCTACGTTCTATCCCTAAGGTTTGTTTCCTCTTGATTTAGCCTTAAGCAGAGACTGGCGAATAACACATTCAATGAAAGGCGTTGTTAGGCTGCCAAAAAACTACAGTCTCCTGAAATCTCATCATATGTTTTTTCTTCCGACCTTCATGATACTTTCAAGTAATGAGCAGTGCACCAATCAAACTTGGATGCCCAAGTTTCGTTCCCTAGGTTGAAGCATTCGTTTGCATGAACAGTTTGAATTTTTAGGTTTCACTCTGTTTTGTCCTATATTGACAGATGCAGTTCGAACTCTAAATCAAACACGGTTTGTGCTAGCTTCTTGAAACTTGACAAAATATTGTAGTTCTACCTTCTATCTCTAAGGTTTGTTTGCTCTTGATGTAGCCTAATGCAGGGACTGGCGAATAACACTTTTATTGAAAGGGGTTGCCACACTTCCAAAAACTAGAGTCTTCTGAAATCTCAACATATATTTTTTCATCCAATCTTCATGATACTTTCAAGTAATGATCAGTACACCATTCCCACTTGGATGCCCATGTTTTGTTCTTCTTGGTTGAAGCATTCGTTTGCAGGAACAGTTTGAATTTTTAGGTTTCACTCTGTTTTCTCCTATATTGACAGATGCAGTTAGAACTTTAAATCAAACACGGTTTGTGCTAGCTACTTGAAACATGACACAATAAAGTAGTTCTACGTTCTATCCCTAAGGTTTGTTTCCTCTTGATGTAGCCTTAAGCAGAGACTGGCGAATAACACATTCAATGAAAGGCGTTGTTAGGCTGCCAAAAAACTACAGTCTCCTGAAATCTCATCATAGATTTTTTCTTCCGACCCTAATGATACTTTCAAGTAATGAGCAGTGCACCAATCAAACTTGGATGCCCAAGTTTCGTTCTCCTAGGTTGAAGCATTCGTTTGCAGGAACAGTTTGAATTTTTAGGTTTCACTCTCTTTTGTCCTATATTGACAGATGCAGTTCGAACTCTAAATCAAACACGGTTTGTGCTAGCTTCTTGAAACTTGACAAAATACTGTAGTTCTACGTTCTATATCTAAGGTTTGTTTGCTCTTGATGTAGCCTAATGCAGGGACTGGCGAATAACACTTTTATTGAAAGTGGTTGCCAAACTTCCAAAAACTAGAGTCTTCTGAAATCTCAACATATATTTTTTCATCCAATCTTCATGATACTTTCAAGTAATGATCATTACACCAATCCCACTTGGATGCTCAAGTTTCATTCTCCTACGTTGAAGCATTCGTTTGCAGTAACAGTTTGAATTTTTAGGTTTCATTGTTTTCTCCTATATTGACAAATGTAGTTCAAACTCTAAATCATACACGGTTTGGGCTAGCTTCTTGAAACTTGACACAATAAAGTAGTTCTACATTCTATCCGTAAGGTTTGTTTTCTCTTGATGTAGCCTTCAGCACAGACTGGCGAATAACACTTTCAATGAAAGGCGTTGTTAGGCTGCCAAAAAACTAGAGTCTCCTTAAATCTCAACACATATTTTTTTTCCAACCTTAATGATACTTTCAAGTAATGAGCAGTACACCAATCAAACTTGGATGCCCAAGTTTCGTTCTCCTAGGTTGATGCATTCGTTTGCAGTAACAGTTTGAATTTTTAGGTTTCACTCTGTTTTCTCCTATATTGACAGATGCAGCTAGAACTCTAAATCAAACACGGTTTGTGCTAGCTTCTTGAAACTTGACACAATAAAGTAGTTCTACGTTCTATCTCTAAGGTTTGTTTCCTCTTGATGTAGCCTAAATCAGGGACTGGCGAGTAACACTTATATTGAAAGGGGTTGCCAAACTTTCAAAAAACTAGAGTCTCCTGAAATCTCAACATATATTTTTTCATCCAATCTTCATGATACACTCAAGTAATGATCAGTACAGCATTCCCACTTGGATGCCCATGTTTTGTTCTTCTAGGTTGAAGCATTCGTTTGCAGGAACAGTTTGAATTTTTAGGTTTCACTCTGTTTTCTCCTATATTCACAGATGTAGTTAGAACTTTAAATCAAACACGGTTTGTGCTAGCTACTTGAAACATGACACAATAAAGTAGTTCTACATTCTATCCCTAAGGTTTGTTTCCTCTTGATGTAGCCTTAAGCAGAGACTGGCGAATAACACATTCAATGAAAGGCGTTGTTAGGCTGCCAAAAAACTACAGTCTCCTGAAATCTCATCATATATTTTTTCTTCTGACCTTCATGATACTTTCAAGTAATGAGTAGTGCACCATTCAAACTTGGATGCCCAAGTTTCGTTATCCTAGGTTGAAGCATTCCTTTGCGGTAGCAGTTTGCATTTTTAGGTTTCACTCTGTTTTGTCCTATATTGACAGATGCAGTTCGATCTCTAAATCAAACCCGGTGTGTGCTAGCTTCTTGAAACTTGACAAAATACTGTAGTTCTCCGTTCTATCTCTAAGGTTTGTTTCCTCTTGATGTAGCCTAATGCAGGGACTGGCGAATAACACTTTTATTGAAAGGGGTGGCCAAACTTCCAAAAACTAGATTCTTCTGAAATCTCAACATATATTTTTTCATCCAATCTTCATGATACTTTCAAGTAATGATCAGTACACCAATCCCACTTGGATGCTCAAGTTTCATTCTCCTACGTTGAAGCATTCGTTTGCAGGATCAGTTTGAATTTTTAGGTTTCACTCTGTTTTCTCCTATATTGACAAATGTAGTTCAAACTCTAAATCATACACGGTTTGGGCTAGCTTCTTGAAACTTGACAAAATACTGTAGTTCTACTTTCTATCTATAAGGTTTGTTTCCTCTTGATGTAGCCTAATGCAGGGACTGGCGTAAAACACTTTTATTGAAAGGGGTTGCCAAACTTCCAAAAACTAGAGTCTTCTGAAATCTCAACATATATTTTTTCATCAAATCTTCATGATACTTTCAAGTAATGATCAGTACACCAATCCCACTTGGACGTTCAAGTTTCATTCTCCTACGTTGAAGCATTCGTTTGCAGGAACAGTTTGAATTTTTAGGTTTCACTCTGTTTTCTCCTATATTGACAAATGTAGTTCAAACTCTAAATCATACACGGTTTGGGGTAGCTTCTTGAAACTTGACACAATAAAGTAGTTCTACATTCTATCCCTAAGGTTTGTTTCCTCTTGATGTAGCCTTCAGCACAGACTGGCGAATAACACTTTCAATGAAAGGCGTTGTTAGCCTGCCAAAAAACTAGAGTCTCCTGAAATCTCAACACATATTTTTTTTCCGACCTTAATGATAATTTCAAGTAATGAGCAGTACACCAATCAAACTTGGATGCCCAAGTTTCGTTCTCCTAGGTTGATGCATTCGTTTGCAGTAACAGTTTGAATTTCTAGGTTTCACTCTGTTTTCTCCTATATTGACAGATGCAGCTAGAACTCTAAATCAAACACGGTTTGTGCTAGCTTCTTGAAAATTGACACAATAAAGTAGTTCTACGTTCTATCTCTAAGGTTTGTTTCCTCTTGATGCAGCCTAATGCAGGGACTTTCGAATAACACTTATATTGAAAGGGGTTGCCAAACTTTCAAAAAACTAGAGTCTCCTGAAATCTCAACATATATTTTTTCATCCAATCTTCATGATACATTCAGGTAATGATCAGTACACCATTCCCACTTGGATGCCCAAGTTTTGTTCTTCTAGGTTGAAGCATTCGTTTGCAGGAAGAGTTTGAATTATTAGGTTTCACTCTGTTTTCACCTATATTGACAGATGCAGTTAGAACTTTAAATCAAACACGGTTTGTGCTAGCTACTTGAAACATGACACAATAAAGTAGTTCTACGTTCTATCCCTAAGGTTTGTATCCTCTTGATGTAGCCTTAAGCAGAGACTGGCGAATAACACATTCAATGAAAGGTGTTGTTAGGCTGCCAAACAACTACAGTCTCCTGAAATCTCATCGTATATTTTTTCTTCCGACCTTCATGATACTTTCGAGTAATGAGCAGTACACCAATCAAACTTGGATGCCCAAGTTTCGTTCTCCTAGGTTGAAGCATTCCTTTGCAGTAACAGTTTGAATTTTTAGGTTTCACTCTGTTTTGTCCTATATTGACAGATGCAGTTCGAACTCTAAATCAAACACGGTTTGTGCTAGCTTCTTGAAACTTGACAAAATACTGTAGTTCTACGTTCTATTTCTAAGGTTTGTTTCCTCTTGATGTAGCCTAAAGCAGGGACTGGCGAATAACACTTATATTGAAAAGGGTTGCCAAACTTTCAAAAAACTACAGTCTCCTGAAATCTCAACGTATATTTTTTCATCCAATCTTCATGATACATTCAAGTAATGATCAGTACACCATTCCCACTTGGAACCCCAAGTTTTGTTCTTCTAGGTTGAAGCATTCGTTTGCAGGAACAGTTTGAATTTTTAGGTTTCACTCTGTTTTCTCGTATATTGACAGATGCAGTAACAACTTTAAATCAAACACGGTTTGTGCTAGCTACTTGAAACATGACACAATAAAGTAGTTCTACGTTCTATCCCTACGTTTTGTTTCCTCTTGATGTAGCCTTAAGCAGAGACTGGCGAATAACACATTCAATGAAAGGCGTTGTTAGGCTGCCAAAAAACTACAGTCTCCTGAAATCTCATCGTATATTTTTTCTTCCAACCTTCATGATACTTTCAAGTAATGAGCAGTGCACCAATCAAACATGGATGCCCCAGTTTCGTTCTCCTAGGTTGAAGCATTCATTTGCAGTAACAGTTTGAATTTAGGTTTCACTCTGTGTTGTCCTATATTGACAGATGCAGTTCGAACTCTAATTCAAACACGGTTTGTGCTAGCTTCTTGAAACTTGACAAAATACTGTAGTTCTATGTTCTATCTATAAGGTTTGTTTCCTCTTGATGTAGCCTAATGCAGGGACTGGCGAATAACACTTTTATTGCAAGGGGTTGCCAAACTTCCAAAAACTAGAGTCTTCTGAAATCTCAACATATATTTTTTCATCCAATCTTCATGATACTTTCAAGTAATGATCAGTACACCAATCCCATTTGGATGTTCAAGTTTCATTCTCCTACGGTGAAGCATTCGTTTGCAGGAACAGTTTGAATTTTTAGGTTTCACTCTGTTTTCTCTATATTGACAAATGTAGTTCAAACTCTAAATCATACACGGTTTGGGCTAGCTTCTTGAAACTTGACAAAATAAAGTAGTTCTACATTCTATCCCTAAGTTTTGTTTCCTCTTGATGTAGCCTTCAGCACAGACTGGCGAATAACACTTTCAATGAAAAGGCGTTGTTAGGCTGCCAAAAAACTAGAGTCTCCTGAAATCTCAACACATATTATTTTTCCGACCTTAATGATACTTTCAAGTAAAGAGCAGTACACCAATCAAACTTGGATGCCCAAGTTTCGTTTTCCTAGGTTGATGCATTCGTTTGTAGTAACAGTTTGAAATTCTAGGTTTCACTCTGTTTTCTCCTATATTGACAGATGCAGCTAGAACTCTAAATCAAACACGGTTTGTGCAAGTCTTGAAACTTGACACAATAAAGGAGTTCTACGTTCTATCTCTAAGGTTTGTTTCCTCTTGATGTAGCCTAATGCAGGGACTGGCGAAATACACTTATATGAAATGGGTTGCCAAACTTTCAAAAAACTAGAGTCTCCTGAAATCTCAACATATATTTTTTCATCCAATCTTCATGATACATTCAAGTAATGATCAGTACACCATTCCCACTTGGATGCCCAAGTATTGTTCTTCTAGGTTGAAGCATTCGTTTGCAGGAACAGTTTGAATTTTTAGGTTTCACTCTGTTTTCTCCTATATTGACAGATGCAGTTAGAACTTTAAATCAAACACGGTTTGTGCTAGCTACTTGAAACATGACACAATAAAGTAGTTCTACGTTCTATCCCTAAGGTTTGTTTCCTCTTGATGTAGGCTTAAGCAGAGACTGGCGAATAACACATTCAATGAAAGGCGTTGTTAGGCTGTCAAAAAACACAGTCTCCTGAAATCTCATCATATATTTTTTCTTCCGACCTTCATGATACTTTCAAGTAATGAGCAGTGCACCAATCAAACTTGGATGCCCAAGTTTCGTTCTCCTACGTTGAAGCATTCGTTTGCAGGAACAGTTTGAATTTTGAGGTTTCACTCTGTTTTTTCCTATATTGACAGATGCAGTTCGAACTCTAAATCAAACACGGTTTGTGCTAGCTTCTTGAAACTTGACAAAATACTGTAGTTCTACGTTCTATCTCTAAGGTTTGTTTCCTCTTGATGTAGCCTAATGCAGGGACTGGCGAATAACACTTTTATTGAAAGGGGTTGCCAAACTTCCAAAAACTAGAGTCTTCTGAAATCTCAACATATATTTTTTCATCCAATCTTCATGATACTTTCAAGTAATGATCAGTACACCAATCCCACTTGGATGCTCAAGTTTCATTCTCCTACGTTGAAGCATTCGTTTGCAGGAACAGTTTGAATTTTTAGGTTTCACTCTGTTTTCTCCTATATTGACAAATGTAGTTCAAACTCTAAATCATACACGGTTTGGGCTAGCTTCTTGAAACTTGACACAATAAAGTAGTTCTACATTCTATCCCTAAGGTTTGTTTCCTCTTGATGTAGCCTTCAGCACAGACTGGCGAATAACAGTTTCAATGAAAGGCGTTGTTAGGCTGCCAAAAAACTAGAGTCTCCTGAAATCTCAACACATATTTTTTTTCTGAACTTAATGATACTTTCAAGTAATGAGCAGTACACCAATCAAACTTGGATGCCCAAGTTTTGATCTCCTAGGTTGATGCATTCGTTTGCAGTAACAGTTTGAATTTCTAGGTTTCACTCTGTTTTCTCCTATATTGACAGATGCATCTAGAACTCTAAATCAAACACGGTTTGTGCTAGATTCTTGAAACTTGACACAATAAAGTAGTTCTACGTTCTATCTCTAAGGTTTGTTTCCTCTTGATGTAGCCTTAAGCAGAGACTGGCGAATAACACATTCAATGAAAGGCGTTGTTAGGCTGCCAAAAAACTACAGTCTCCTGAAATCTCATCATATATTTTTTCTTGCGACCTTCATGATGCTTTCAAGTACTGAGCAGTGCACCAATCAAACTTGGATGCCCAAGTTTCATTATCCTAGGTTGAAGCATTCGTTTGCAGTAACAGTTTGAATTTTTAGGTTTCACTCTGTTTTTTCCTATATTGACAGATGCAGTTCGATCTCTAAATCAAACACGGTTTGTGCTAGCTTCTTGAAACATGACAAAATACTGTAGTTCTATGTTCTATCTCTAAGGTTTGTTTCCTCTTGATGTAGCCTAATGCAGGGACTGGCGAATAACACTTTTATTGAAAGGGGTTGCCAAACTTCGAAAAACTAGAGTCTACTGAAATCTTAACATATATTTTTTCATCCAATCTTCATGACACTTTCAAGTAATGATCAGTAAACTAATCCCACTTGGATGCTCAAGTTTCATTCTCCTACGTTGAAGCATTCGTTTGCAGGAACAGTTTGAATTTTTAGGTTTCACTCTGTTTTCTCCTAATTTGACAAATGTAGTTCAAACTCTAAATCATACACGGTTTGGGCTAGCTTCTTGAAACTTGACACAATAAACTGGTTCTACATTCTATCCCTCAGTTTGTTTCCTCTTGATGTAGCCTTCAGCACAGACTGGCGAATAACACTTTCAATGAAAGGCGTTGTTAGGCTGCCAAAAAACTAGAGTCTCCTGAAATCTCAACACATATTTTTTTTCCGACCTTAATGATACTTTCAAGTAATGAGCAGTGCACCAATCAAACTTGGATGCCCAAGTTTCGTTCTCCTAGGTTGATGCATTAGTTTGCAGTAACAGTTTGAATTTCTAGGTTTCACTCTGTTTTCTCCTATATTGACAGATGCAGCTAGAACTCTAAATCAAACACGGTTTGTGCTAGCTTCTTGAAACTTGACACAATAAAGTAGTTCTACGTTCTATCTCTAATGTTTGTTTCCTCTTGATGTAGCCTAATGCAGGGACTGTCGAATAACATTTATATTGAAAGGGGTTGCTAAACTTTCAAAAAACTAGAGTCTCCTGAAATCTCAACATATATTTTTTCATCCAATCTTCATGATACATTCAAGTAATGATCAGTACACCATTCCCACTTGGATGCCCAAGTTTTGTTCTTCTAGGTTGAAGCATTCGTTTGCAGGAACAGTTTGAATTTTTAGGTTTCACTCTGTTTTCTCCTATATTGACAGATGCAGTTAGAACTTTAAATCAAACACGGTTTGTGCTAGCTACTTGAAACATGACACAATAAAGTAGTTCTACGTTCTATCCCTAAGTTTTGTTTCCTCTAGATGTAGCCTTAAGCATAGACTGGCGAATAACACATTCAATGAAAGGCGTTGTTAGGCTGCCAAAAAACTACAGTCTCCTGAAATCTCATCATATATTTTTTCTTGGGACCTTCATGATGCTTTCAAGTAATGAGCAGTGCACCAATCAAACTTGGATGCCCAAGTTTCATTCTCCTAGGTTGAAGCATTCGTTTGCAGTAACAGTTTGAATTTTTAGGTTTCACTCTGTTTTTTCCTATATTGACAGATGCAGTTCGAACTCTAAATCAAACACGGTTTGTGCTAGCTTCTTGAAACTTGACACAATAAAGTAGTTCTAGGTTCTATCTCTAAGGTTTGTTTCATCTTGATGTAGCCTAATGCAGGGACTGGCGAATAACACTTTTATTGAAAGGGGTTGCCAAACTTCCAAAAACTAGAGTCTTCTGAAATCTCAACATATATTTTTTCATCCAATCTTCATGACACATTCAAGTAATGATCAGTACACCAATCCCACTTGGATGCTCAAGTTTCATTCTCCTACGTTGAAGCATTCGTTTGCAGGAACAGTTTGAATTTTTAGGTTTCACTCTGTTTTCTCCTAATTTGACAAATGTAGTTCAAACTCTAAATCATACACGGTTTGGACAAGCTTCTTGAAACCTGACACAATAAAGTAGTTCTACATTCTATCCCTAAGGTTTGTTTCCTCTTGATGTAGCCTTCAGCACAGACTGGCGAATAACACTTTCAATGAAAGGCGTTGTTAGGCTGCCAAAAAACTAGAGTCTCCTGAAATCTCAACACATATTTTTTTTCCGACCTTAATGATACTTTCAAGTAATGAGCAGTACACCAATCAAACTTGGATGCCCAAGTTTCGTTCTCCTAGGTTGATGCATTCGTTTGCAGTAACAGTTTGAATTTCTAGGTTTCACTCTGTTTTCTCCTATATTGACAGATGCAGCTAGAACTCTAAATCAAACACGGTTTGTGCTAGCTTCTTGAAACTTGACACAATAAAGTAGTTCTACGTTCTATCTCTAAGGTTTGTTTCCTTTTGATGTAGCCTAATGCAGGGACTGGCGAATAACACTTATATTGAAAGGGGTTGCCAAACTTTCAAAAAACTAGAGTCTCCTGAAATCTCAACATATATTTTTTCATCCAATCTTCATGATACATTCAAGTAATGATCAGTACACCATTCCCACTTGGATGCCCAAGTTTTGTTCTTCTAGGTTGAAGCATTCGTTTGCAGGAACAGTTTGAATTTTTAGGTTTCACTCTGTTTTCTCCTATATTGACAGATGCAGTTAGAACTTTAAATCAAACACGGTTTGTGCTAGCTACTTGAAACATGACACAATCCAGTAGTTCTACGTTCTATCCCTAAGGTTTGTTTCCTCTTGATGTAGCCTTACGCAGAGACTGGCGAATAACACATTCAATGAAAGGCGTTGTTAGGCTGCCAAAAAACTACAGTCTCCTGAAATCTCATCATATATTTTTTCTTCCGACCTTCATCATACTTTCAAGTAATGAGCAGTGCACCAATCAAACTTGGATGCCCAAGTTTTGTTCTCCTAGGATGAAGCATTCGTTTGCAGTAACAGTTTGAATTTTTAGGTTTCACTCTGTTTTGTCCCTTATTGACAGATGCAGTTCGAACTCTAAATCAAACACGGTTTGTGCTAGCTTCTTGAAACGTGACAAAATACTGTAGTTCTATGTTCTATCTCTAAGGTTTGTTTCCTCTTGATGTAGCCTAATGTAGGGACTGGCGAATAAGACTTTTATTGAAAGGGGTTGCCAAACTTCCAAAAACTAGAGTCTTCTGAAATCTCAACATATATTTTTTCATCCAATCTTCATGAAAATTTCAAGTAATGATCAGTACACGAATCCCACTTGGATGCTCAAGTTTCATTCTTCTACGTTGAACCATTCGTTTGCAGGTACAGTTTGAATTCTTAGGTTTCACTCTGTTTTCTCCTGATTGACAAATGTAGTTCAAACTCTAAATCATACATGGTTTGGGCTAGCTTCTTGAAACTTGACACAATAATGTAGTTCTACATTCTATACTTAGGTTTGTTTCCTCTTGATGTAGCCTTCAGCAAAGACTGGCGAATAACACTTTCAATGAAAGGCGTTGTTAGGCTGCCAAAAAACTAGAGTCTCCTGAAATCTCAACACATATTTTTTTTTTCCGACCTTAATGATACTTTCAAGTAATGAGCAGTACACCAATCAAACTTGGATGCCCAAGTTTCGTTCTCCTAGGTTGATGCATTCGTTTGCAGTAACAGTTTGAATTTCTAGGTTTCACTCTGTTTTCTCCTATATTGACAGATGCAGCTAGAACTCTAAATCAAACACGGTTTGTGCTAGCTTCTTGAAATTTGACACAATAAAATAGTTCTACGTTCTATCACTAAGGTTTGTTTCCTCTTGATGTAGCCTAATGCAGGGACTGGTGAATAATACTTATATTGAAAGGGGTTGCCAAACTTTCAAAAAACTAGAGTGTCCTGAAATCTCAACATATATTTTTTCATCCAATCTTCATGATACGTTCAAGTTATGATCAGTAGACCATTCCCACTTGGATGCCCAAGTTTTGTTCTTCTAGTTTGAAGCATTCGTTTGCAGGAACAGTTTGAATTTTTAGGTTTCACTCTGTTTTCTCCTATATTGACAGATGCAGTTAGAACTTTAAATCAAACACGGATTGTTTTAGCTACTTGAAACATGACACAATAAAGTAGTTCTACGTTCTATCCCTAAGGTTTGTTTCCTCTTGATATAGCCTTAAGCAGAGACTGGCGAATAACACATTCAATGAAAGGCGTTGTTAGGCTGAAAAAAAAATACACTCTCGTGAAATCTCAACATATATTTTTTCTTCCGACCTTCATGATACTTTCAAGTAATGAGCAGTGCACCAATCAAACTTGGATGCCCAAGTTTCGTTCTCCTTGGTTGAAGCATTCGTTTGCAGTAACAGTTTGAATTTTTAGGTTTCACTCTGTTTTGTCCCTTATTGACAGAGGCAGTTCGAACTCTAAATCAAACACGGTTTGTGCTAGCTTCTTGAAACTTGACAAAATACTGTAGTTCTACGTTCTATCTCTAAGGTTTGTTTCCTCTTGATGTAGCCTAATGCAGGGACTCGCGAATAACACTTTTATTGAAAGGGGTTGCCAAACTTCCAAAAATTAGAGTCTTCTGAAATCTCAACATATATTTTTTCATCCAATCTTCTAGACACTTTCAAGTAATGATCAGTACACCAATCCCACTTGGATGCTCAAGTTTCATTCTCCTACGTTGAAGCATTCGTTTGCAGGAACAGTTTGAATTTTTAGGTTTCAATCTGTTTTCTCCTATATTGACAAATGTAGTTCAAACTCTAAATCATACACGGTTTGGGATAGCTTCTTGAAACTTGACACAATAAAGTAGTTCTACATTCTATCCCTAAGGATTGTTTCCTCTTGATGTAGCCTTCATCACAGACTGGCGAATAACACTTTCAATGAAAGGCGTTGTTAGGCTGCCAAAAAACTAGAGTCTCCTGAAATCTCAACACATATTTTTTTTCCGACCTTAATGATACTTTCAAGTAATGAGCAGTACACCAGTCAAAGTTGAATGCCCAAGTTTCGTTCTCCTAGGTTGATGCATTCGTTTGCAGTAACAGTTTGAATATCTAGGTTTCACTCTGTTTTCTCCTATATTGACAGATGCAGCTAGAACTCTAAATCAAACACGGTTTGTGCTAGCTTCTTGAAACTTGACACAATAATGTAGTTCTACGTTCTATCTCTAAGGTTTGTTTCCTCTTGATGTAGCCTAAAGCAGGGACTGATGAATAACACTTATATTGAAAGGGTTTGCCAAACTTTCAAAAAACTAGAGTGTCCTGAAATCTCAACATATATTTTTTCATCCAATCTTCATGATACATTCAAGTAATGATCAGTACACCATTCCCACTTGGATGCCCAAGTTTTGTTCTTCTAGGTTGAAGCATTCGTTTGCAGGAACAGTTTGAATTTTTAGGATTCACTCTGTTTTCTCCTATATTGACAGATGCAGTTAGAACTTTAAATCAAACACGGTTTGTGCTAGCTACTTGATACATGACACAATCAAGTAGTTCTACGTTCTATCCCTAAGGTTTGTTTCCTCTTGAAGTAGCCTTCAGCACAGACTGGCGAATAACACTTTCAATGAAAGGCATTGTTAGGCTACCAAAAAACTAGAGTCTCCTGAAATCTCAACACATATTTTTTTTCCGTCCTTAATGATACTTTAAAGTAATGAGCAGTACACCAATCAAAATTGGATGCCCAAGTTTCGTTCTCCTAGGTTGATGCATTCGTTTGCAGTAACAGTTTGAATTTCTAGGTTTCACTCTGTTTTCTCCTATATTGACAGACGCAGCTAGAACTCTAAATCAAACACGGTTTGTGCTAGCTTCTTGAAACTTGACACAATAAAGTAGTTCTACGTTCTATCCCTAAGGTTTGTTTCCACTTGATGTAGCCTTAAGCATAGACTGGCGAATAACACATTCAATGAAAGGCGTTGTTAGGCTGCCAAAAAAACTACAGTCTCCTGAAATCTCATCATATATTTTTTCTTAAGACCTTCATTATACTTTCAAGTAATGAGCAGTGCACCAATCAAACTTGGATGCCCAAGTTTCGTTCTCCTAGGTTGAAGCATTCGTTTGCAGAAACAGTTTGAATTTTTAGGTTTTACTCTGTTTTGTCCTATATTGACAGATGCAGTTCGAACTCTAAATCAAACACGGTTTGTGCTAGCTTCTTGAAACTTGACAAAATACTGTAGTTCTACCTTCTATCTCTAAGGTTTGTTTCCTCTTGATGTAGCCTAATGCAGGGACTGGTGAATAACACTTTTATTGAAAGGGGTTGAAAAACTTCCAAAAACTAGAGTCTTCTGAAATCTCAACATATATTTTTTCATCCAATCTTCATGACACTTTCAAGTAATGATCAGTACACCAATCCCACTTGGATGCTCAAGTTTCATTCTCCTACGTTGAAGAATTCGTTTGCAGTAACAGTTTGAATTTTTAGGTTTCACTCTGTTTTCTCCTATATTGACAAATGTAGTTCAAACTCTAAATCATACACGGTTTGTCCTAGCTTCTTGAAACTTGACACAATAAAGTTGTTCTACGTTCTATCTCTAAGGTTTGTTTCCTCTTGATGTAGCCTAATGCAGGGACTGGCGAATAACACTTATATTGAAAGGGGTTGCCAAACTTTCAAAAAACTAGAGTCTCCTGAAATCTCAACATATATTTTTTCATCCAATCTTCATGATACATTCAAGTAATGATCAGTACACCATTCCCACTTGGATGCCCAAGGTTTGTTCGTCTAGGTTGAAGCATTCGTTTGCAGGAACAGTTTGAATTTTTAGGTTTCACTCTGTTTTCTCCTATATTGACAGATGCAGTTAGAACTTTAATACAAACACGGTTTGTGCTAGCTACTTGAAACATGACACAATAAAGTAGTTCTACGTTCTATCCCTAAGGTTTGTTTCCTCTTGATGTAGCCTTAAGCAGAGACTGGCGAATAACACATTCAATGAATGGCCTTGTTAGGCTGCCAAAAAACTACAGTCTCCTGAAATCTCATCATATATTTTTTCTTCCGACCTTCATGATACTTTCAAGTAATGAGCAGTGCACCAATAAAATTGGATGCCCAAGTTTCATTCTCCTAGGTTGAAGCATTCGTTTGCAGGAACAGTTTGAATTTTTAGGTTTCACTCTGTTTTCTCCTATATTGACAAATGTAGTTCAAACTCTAAATCATACACGGTTTGTGCTAGCTTCTTGAAACGTGACACAATACAGTAGTTCTACGTTCTATCTCTAAACTTTGTTTCCTCTTGATGTAGCCTAATGCAGGGACTGGCGAATAACACTTTTATTGAAAGGAGTTGCCAAACTTCCCAAAACTAGAGTCTTCTGAAATCTCAACATATATTTTTTCATCCAGTCTTCATGATACTTTCAAGTAATGGTCAATACACCAATCCCACTTGGATGCTCAAGTTTCATTCTCCTACGTTGAAGCATTCGTTTGCAGTAACAGTTTCAATTTTTAGGTTTCACTCTGTTTTCTCCTATATTGACAAATGTAGTTCAAACTCTAAATCATACACGGTTTGGGCTAGCTTCTTGAAACTTGACAAAATAAAGTAGTTCTACATTCCATCCCTAAGGTTTGTTTCCTCTTGATGTAGCCTTCAGCACAGACTGGCGAATAACACTTTCAATGAAAGGCGTTGTTAGGCTGCCACAAAACTAGAGTCTCCTGAAATCTCAACACATATTTTTTTTCCGACCTTAATGGTACTTTCAAGTAATGAGCAGTACACCAATCAAATGGATGCCCAAGTTTCGTTCTCCTAGGTTGATGCATTCGTTTGCAGTAACAGTTTGAATTTCTAGGTTTCACTCTGTTTTCTCCTATATTGACAGATGCAGCTAGAACTCTAAATCAAACACGGTTTGTGCTAGCTTCTTGAAACTTCACACAATAAAGTAGTTCTACGTTCTATCTCTAAGGTTTGTTTCCTCTTGATGTAGCCTAATGCAGGGACTGGCGAATAACACTTTTATTGAAAGGGGTTGCCAAACTTCCAAAAACTAGAGTCTTCTGAAATCTCAACATATATTTTTTCATCCAAATTCATGACACTTTCAAGTAATGATCAGTACACCAATCCCACTTGGATGCTCAAGTTTCATTCTCCTACGTTGAAGCATTCGTTTGCAGTAACAGTTTCAATTTTTAGGTTTCACTCTGTTTTCTCCTATATTGACAAATGTAGTTCAAACTCTAAATCATACACGGTTTGGGCTAGCTTCTTGAAACTTGACAAAATAAAGGAGTTCTACATTCTATCCCTAAGGTTTGTTTCCTCTTGATGTAGCCTTCAGCACAGACTGGCGAATAACACTTTCAATGAAAGGCGTTGTTAGGCTGCCACAAAACTTGAGTCTCCTGAAATCTCAACACATATTTTTTTTTCGGACCTTAAAGATACTTTCCAGTAATGAGCAGTACACCAATCAAATGGATGCCCAAGTTTCGTTCTCCTAGGTTGATGCATTCGTTTGCAGTAACAGTTTGAATTTCTAGGTTTCACTCTGTTTTCTCACATATTGACAGATGCAGCTAGAACTCTAAATCAAACACGGTTTGTGCTAGCTTCTTGAAACTTGACACAATACAGTAGTTCTACATTCTATCTCTAAGGTTTCTTTCCTCTTGATGTAGCCTAATGCAGGGACTGGCGAAAAACACTTATATTGAAAGCGGTTGCCAAACTTTCAAAAAACTAGAGTCTCCTGAAATCTCAACATATATATTTTCATCCAATCTTCATGATACATTCAAGTAATGATCAGTACACCATTCCCACTTGGATGCCCAAGTTTTGTTCTTCTAGGTTGAAGCATTCGTTTGCAGGAACAGTTTGAATTTTTAGGTTTCACTCTGTTGTCTCCTATATTGACAGATGCATTTTGAACTTTAGTACAAACACGGTTTGTGCTAGCTACTTGAAACATGACACAATAAAGTAGTTCTACGTTCTATCCCTAAGGTTTGTTTCCTCTTGATGTAGCCTTAAGCAGAGACTGGCGAATAACACATTCAATGAAAGGCGTTGTTAGGCTGCCAAAAACTACAGTCTCCTGAAATCTCATCATATATTTTTTCTTCCGACCTTCATGATACTTTCAAGTAATGAGCAGTGCACCAATCAAACTTGGATGCCCAAGTTTCGTTCTCTAGGTTGAAGCATTCGTTTGCAGGAACAGTTTGAATTTTTAGGTTTCACTCTTTTTTGTCCTATATTGACAGATGCATTTCGAACTCTAAATCAAACACGGTTTGTGCTAGATTCTTGAAACTTGACAAAATACTGTAGTTCTACGTTCTATCTCTAAGGTTTGTTTCCTCTTGATGTAGCCTAATGCAGGGACTAGCGAGTAACACTTTTATTGAAAGGGGTTGCCAAACTTCCAAAAACTAGAGTCTTCTGAAATCTCAACATATATTTTTTCATCCAATCTTCATGATACTTTCAAGTAATGATCAGTACACCAATCCCACTTGGATGCTCAAGTTTCATTCTCCTACGTTGAAGCATTCGTTTGCAGGAACAGTTTGAATTTTTAGGTTTCACTCTGTTTTCTCCTATATTGACAAATGTAGTTCAAACTCTAAATCATACACGCTTTGGGCTAGCTTCTTGAAACTTGACACAATAAAGTAGTTCTTCATTCTAAACCCTCAGGTTTGTTTCCTATGGATGTAGCCTTCAGCACAGACTGGCGACTAACACTTTCAATGAAAGGCGTTGTTAGGCTGCCAAAAAACTAGAGTCTCCTGAAATCTCAACACATATTTTTTTCCGACCTTAATGATACTTTCAAGTAATGAGCAGTACACCAATCAAACTTGGATGCCAAGTTTCGTTCTCCTAGGTTGATGCATTCGTTTGCAGTAACAGTTTGAATTTCTAGGTTTCACTCTGTTTTTTCCTATATTGACAGATGCAGCTAGAACTCTAAATCAAACACGGATTGTGCTAGCTTCTTGAAACTTGACACAATAAAGTAGTTCTACGTTCTATCCCTAAGGTTTGTTTCCTCTTGATGTAGCCTAAAGCAGGGACTGGCGAATAACACTTATATTGAAAGGGGTTGCCAAACTTTCAAAAAACTAGAGTCTCCTGAAATCTCAACATATATTTTTTCATCCAATCTTCATGATACATTCAAGTAATGATCAGTACACCATTCCCACTTGGATGCCCAATTTTGTTCTTCTAGGTTGAAGCATTCGTTTGCAGGAACAGTTTGAATTTTTAGGTTTCACTCTGTTTTCTCCTATATTGACAGATGCAGTTAGAACTTTAAATCAAACACGGTTTGTGCTAGCTACTTGAAACATGACACAATAAAGTAGTTCTACGTTCTATCCCTAAGGTTTGTTTCCTCTTGATGTAGCCTTAAGCAGAGACTGGCGAATAACACATTCAATGAAAGGCGTTGTTAGGCTGCCAAAAAACTACAGTCTCCTGAAATCTCATCATATATGTTTTCTTCCGACCTTCATGATACTTTCAAGTAATGAGCAGTGCACCAATCAAACTTGGATGCCCAAGTTTCATTCTCCAAGGTTGAAGCATTCATTTGCAGGAACAGTTTGAATTTTTAGGTTTCACTCTGTTTTGTCCTATATTGACAGATGCAGTTCGAACTCTAAATCAAACACGGTTTATGCTAGCTTCTTGAAACTTGACAAAATACTGTAGTTCTACGTTCTATCTCTAAGGTTTGTTTCCTCTTCATGTAGCCTAATGCAGGGACTGGCGAATAACACTTTTATTGAAAGGGGTTGCCAAACTTCCAAAAACTAGAGTCTTCTGAAATCTCAAAATATATTTTTTCATCCAATCTTCATGATACTTTCAAGTAATGATCAGTACACCAATCCCACTTGGATGCTCAAGTTTCATTCTCCTACGTTGAAGCATTCGTTTGCAGGAACAGTTTGAATTTTTAGGTTTCACTCTGTTTTCTCCTATATTGACAAATGTAGTTCAAACTCTAAATCATACACGGTTTGGGATAGCTTCTTGAAACTTGACACAATAAAGTAGTTCTACATTCTATCCCTAAGGTTTGTTTCCTCTTGATGTAGCCTTCAGCACAGACTGGCGAATAACACTTTCAATGAAAGGCGTTGTTAGGCTGCCAAAAAACTAGAGTCTCCTGAAATCTCAACACATATTTTTTTTTCCAACCTTGATGATACTTTCAAGTAATGAGCAGTACACAAATCAAACTTGGATGTCCAAGTTTCGTTCTCCTAGGTTGATGCATTCGTTTGCAGTAACAGTTTGAATTTCTGGGTTTCACTCTGTTTTCTCCTATATTGACAGATGCAGCTAGAACTCTAAATCAAACACGGTTTGTGCTAGCTTCTTGAAACTTGACACAATAAAGTAGTTCTACGTTCTATCTCTAAGGTTTGTTTCCTCTTGATGTAGCCTAATGCAGGGACTGGCGAATAACACTTTTATTGAAAGGGGTTGCCAAACTTTCAAAAAACTAGAGTCTCCTGAAATCTCAACATATATTTTTTCATCCAATCTTCATGATACATTCAAGTAATGATCAGTACACAATTCCCACTTGGATGCCCAGGTTTTGTTCTTCTTGGTTGAAGCATTCGTTTGCAGGAACAGTTTGAATTTTTAGGTTTCACTCTGTTTTCTCCTATATTGACAGATGCAGTTAGAACTTTAAATCAAACACGTTTGTGCTAGCTACTTGAAACATGACACAATAAAGTAGTTCTACGTTCTATCCCTAAGGTTTGTTTCCTCTTGATGTAGCCTTAAGCAGAGACTGGCGAATAACACATTCAATGAAAGGCGTTGTTTGGCTGCCAAGAAACTACAGTCTCCTGAAATCTCATCATATATTTTTTCTTCCGACCTTCATGATACTTTCAAGTAATGAGCAGTGCACCAATCAAACTTGGAAGCCCAAGTTTCGTTCTCCTAGGTTGATGCATTCGTTTGCAGGAACAGTTTGAATTTTTAGGTTTCACTCTTTTTTGTCCTATATTGACAGATGCAGTTCGAACTCTAAATCAAACACGGTTTGTGCTAGCTTCTTGAAACTTGACAAAATACTGTAGTTCTACGTTCTATCTCTAAGGTTTGTTTCCTCTTGATGTCGCCTAATGCAGGGACTGGCGAATAACACTTTTATTGAAAGGGGTTGCCAAACTTCCAAAAACTAGATTCTTCTGAAATCTCAACATATATTTTCTCATCCAATCTTCATGATACTTTCAAGTAATGATCAGTACACCAATCCCACTTGGATGCTCAAGTTTCATTCTCCTACGTTGAAGCATTCGTTTGCAGTGACAGTTTGAATTTTTAGGTTTCACTCTCTTTTCTCCTATATTGACAAATGTAGTTCAAACTCTAAATCATACACGGTTTGGGCTAGCTTCTTGAAACTTGACACAATAAAGTAGTTCTACATTCTATCCCTAAGGTTTGTTTCCTCTTGATGTAGCCTTAAGCACAGACTGGCGAATAACACTTTCAATGAAAGGCGTTGTTACGCTGCCAAAAAACTAGAGTCTCCTGAAATCTCAACACATATTTTTTTTCCGACCTTAATGATACTATCAAGTAATGAGCAGTACACCAATCAAACTTGGATGCCCAAGTTTTGTTCTCCTAGGTTCATGCATTCGTTTGCAGTAACAGTTTGAATTTCTAGGTTTCACTCTGTTTTCTCCTATATTGACAGATGCAGCTAGAACTCTAAATCAAACACGGTTTGTGCTAGCTTCTTGAAACTTCACACAATAAAGTAGTTCTACGTTCTATCTCTAAGGTTTGTTTCCTCTTGATGTAGCCTAATGCAGGGACTGGCGAATAACACTTATATTGAAAGGGGTTGCCAAACTTTCAAAAAACTAGAGTCTCCTGAAATCTCAACATATATTTTTTCATCCAATCTTCATGATACATTCAAGTAATGATCAGTACACCATTCCCACTTGGATGCCCAACTTTTGTTCTTCTAGGTTGAAGCCTTCGTTTGCAGGAACAGTTTGAATTTTTAGGTTTCACTCTGTTTTCTCCTATATTGACAGATGCAGTTAGAACTTTAAATCAAACACGGTTTGTGCTAGCTACTTGAAACATGACACAATAAAGTAGTTCAACGTTCTATCCCTAAGGTTTGTTTCCTCTTGATGTAGCCTTAAGCAGAGACTGGCGAATAACACATTCAATGAAAGGCGTTGTTAGGCTGCCAAAAATCTACAGTCTCCTGAAATCTCATCATATATTTTTTCTTCCGACCTTCATGATACTTTCAAGTAATGAGCAGTGCACCAATCAAACTTGGAAGCCCAAGTTTCGTTCTCCTAGGTTGATGCATTCGTTTGCAGGAACAGTTTGAATTTTTAGGTTTCACTCTTTTTTGTCCTATATTGACAGATGCAGTTCGAACTCTAAATCAAACACGGTTTGTGCTAGCTTCTTGAAACTTGACAAAATACTGTAGTTCTACGTTCTATCTCTAAGGTTTGTTTCCTCTTGATGTCGCCTAATGCAGGGACTGGCGAATAACACTTTTATTGAAAGGGGTTGCCAAACTTCCAAAAACTAGATTCTTCTGAAATCTCAACATATATTTTTTCATCCAATCTTCATGATACTTTCAAGTAATGATCAGTACACCAATCCTACTTGGATGCTCAAGTTTCATTCTCCTACGTTGAAGCATTCGTTTGCAGTGACAGTTTGAATTTTTAGGTTTCACTCTGTTTTCTCCTATATTGACAAATGTAGTTCAAACTCTAAATCATACACGGATTGGGCTAGCTTCGTGAAACTTGACACAATAAAGTAGTTCTACATTCTATCCCTAAGGTTTGTTTCCTCTTGATGTAGCCTTCAGCACAGACTGGCGAATAACACTTTCAATGAAAGGCGTTGTTACACTGCCAAAAAACTAGAGTCTCCTGAAATCTCAACACATATTTTTTTTCCGACCTTAATGATACTTTCAAGTAATGAGCAGTACACCAATCAAACTTGGATGCCCAAGTTTCGTTCTCCTAGGTTGATGCATTCGTTTGCAGTAACAGTTTGAATTTCTAGGTTTCACTCTGTTTTCTCCTATATTGACAGATGCAGCTAGAACTCTAAATCAAACACGGTTTTTGCTAGCTTCTTGAAACTTGACACAATAAAGTAGTTCTACGTTCTATCTCTTAGGTTTGTTTCCTCTTGATGTAGCCTAAAGCAGGGACTGGCGAATAACACTTATATTGAAAGGGGTTGCCAAACTTTCAAAAACCTAGAGTCTCCTGAAATCTCAACATATATTTCTTCATCCAATCTTCATGATACATTCAAGTAATGATCAGTACACCATTCCCACTTGGATGCCCAAGTTTTGTTCTTCTACGTTGAAGCATTCGTTTGCAGGAACAGTTTGAATTTCTAGGTTTCACTCTGTTTTGTCCTATATTGACAGATGCAGTTCGAACTCTAAATCAAACACGGTTTGTGCTAGCTTCTTGAAACTTGACACAATGCAGTAGGTCTACGTTCTATCTTTAAGGTTTGTTTCCTCTTGATGTAGCCTAATGCAGGGACTGGCGAATAACACTTTTATTGAAAGGGGTTGCCAAACTTTCAAAAAACTAGAGTCTCCTGAAATCTCAACATATATTTTTTCATCCAATCTTCATGATACATTCAAGTAATGATCAGTACACAATTCCCACTTGGATGCCCAAGTTTTGTTCTTCTTGTTTGAAGCATTCGTTTGCAGGAACAGTTTGAATTTTTAGGTTTCACTCTGTTTTCTCCTATATTGACAGATGCAGTTCGAACTCTAAATCAAACACGGTTTGTGCTAGCTTCTTGAAACTTGACAAAATACTGTAGTTCTACGTTCTATCTCTAAGGTTTGTTTCCTCTTGATGTCGCCTAATGCAGGGACTGGCGAATAACACTTTTCTTGAACGGGGTTGCCAAACTTCCAAAAACTAGAGTCTTCTGAAATCTCAACATATATTTTTTCATCCAGTCTTCATGATACTTTCAAGTAATGGTCAATACACCAATCCCACTTGGATGCTCAAGTTTCATTCTCCTACGTTGAAGCATTCGTTTGCAGTAACAGTTTCAATTTTTAGGTTTCACTCTGTTTTCTCCTATATTGACAAATGTAGTTCAAACTCTAAATCATACACGGTTTGGGCTAGCTTCTTGAAACTTGACAAAATAAAGTAGTTCTACATTCCATCCCTAAGGTTTGTTTCCTCTTGATGTAGCCTTCAGCACAGACTGGCGAATAACACTTTCAATGAAAGGCGTTGTTAGGCTGCCACAAAACTAGAGTCTCCTGAAATCTCAACACATATTTTTTTTCCGACCTTAATGGTACTTTCAAGTAATGAGCAGTACACCAATCAAATGGATGCCCAAGTTTCGTTCTCCTAGGTT